>NW_026698336.1:0-30871 GCF_030435755.1 Ochotona princeps
TGCATATTGAAGAAGGATCAGCCGAGTGGTTCTTGTGGGACAACAACTCCATTTGGCTCACTAACTTCACACACCATCAGGCTTCCAAGCAGCTCTCAAGGAAACTCAGTTTTCACACTCTATGTTTAGTGCCCTTTGAGTGCATTATCTACGAATGAACCTGGTAGAGCATCCCACACAAACGAATGCTCCACATGCGGGTTTCACATGCCACCAACTCCACATTCACAGGCAACTTCAGCGCCACAGCCGTTTTCAGATAGCCCTCAATGCAAAGGCTCTAGACACAAATATTGGTGTGAGAGCTAATTCAATCAAGGAAACACTGCATGTTGGTGAAGGGCATATTGAAGAAGGATCAGCCGAGTGGTTCTTGTGGGAGAACAACTCCATTTGGCTCACTAACTTCACACACCATCAGGCTTCCAAGCAGCTCTCAAGGAAACTCAGTTTTCACACTCTATGCTTAGTGCTCTATGTGTGCCTAGGACTGAAATGAAGCTTGGTCAGCATCCCACACAAACGAATGCTCCACATGCGGGTTTCACATGCCACCAACTCCACATTCTCAGGCAACTTCAGCGCCACAGCCGTTTTCAGATAGCCCTCAATGCAAAGGCTCTAGACGCAAATATTGGTGTGAGAGCTAATTCAATCAAGGAAACACTGCATTTTGGTGAAGGGCATATTGAAGAAGGATCAGCCGAGTGGTTCTTGTGGGAGAACAACTCCATTTGGCTCACTAACTTCACACACCATCAGGCTTCCAAGCAGCTCTCAAGGAAACTCAGTTTTCACACTCTATGTTTAGTGCCCTTTGAATGCATTATCTAGGAATGAACCTGGTAGAGCATCCCACACAAACGAATGTTCCACATGCGGGTTTCACATGCCACCAACTCCACATTCACAGGCAACTTCAGCGCCACAGCCATTTTCAGATAGCCCTCAATGCAAAGGCTCTAGACGCAAATATTGGTGTGAGAGCTAATTCAATCAAGGAAACACTGCATGTTGGTGAAGGGCATATTGAAGAAGGATCAGCAGAGTGGTTCTTGTGGGAGAACAACTCCATTTGGCTCACTAACTTCACACACCATCAGGCTTCCAAGCAGCTCTCAAGGAAACTCAGTTTTCACACTCTATGCTTAGTGCCCTTTGAGTGCGTTATCTAGGAATGAACCTGGTAGAGCATCCCACACAAACGAATGCTCCACATGCGGGTTTCACATGCCACCAACTCCACATTCACAGGCAACTTCAGCGCCACAGCCGTTTTCAGATAGCCCTCAATGCAAAGGCTCTAGACGCAAATATTGGTGTGAGAGCTAATTCAATCAAGGAAACACTGCATGTTGGTGAAGGGCATATTGAAGAAGGATCAGCTGAGTGGTTCTTGTGGGAGAACAACTCCATTTGGCTCACTAACTTCACACACCATCAGGCTTCCAAGCAGCTCTCAAGGAAACTCAGTTTTCACACTCTATGCTTAGTGCCCTTTCAGTGCATTATCTAGGAATGAACCTGGTAGAGCATCCCACACAAACGAATGTTCCACATGCGGGTTTCACATGCCACCAACTCCACATTCACAGGCAACTTCAGCGCCACAGCCGTTTTCAGATAGCCCTCAATGCAAAGGCTCTAGACGCAAATATTGGTGTGAGAGCTAATTCAATCAAGGAAACAGTGCATGTTGGTGAAGGGCATATTGAAGAAGGATCAGCCGAGTGGTTCTTGTGGGAGAACAACTCCATTTGGCTCACTACACACACCATCAGGCTTCCAAGCAGCTCTCAAGGAAACTCAGTTTTCACACTCTATGCTTAGTGCCCTTTGAGTGCCTAGGACTGAAATGAAGCTTGGTCAGCATCCCACACAAACGAATGCTCCACATGCGGGTTTCACATGCCACCAACTCCACATTCACAGGCAACTTCAGCGCCACAGCCGTTTTCAGATAGCCCTCAATGCAAAGGCTCTAGACGCAAATATTGGTGTGAGAGCTAATTCAATCAAGGAAACACTGCATGTTGGTGAAGGGCATATTGAAGAAGGATCAGCCGAGTGGTTCTTGTGGGAGAACAACTCCATTTGGCTCACTAACTTCACACACCATCAGGCTTTCAAGCAGCTCTCAAGGAAACTCAGTTTTCACACTCTATGTTTAGTGCCCTTTGAGTGCATTATCTAGGAATGAACCTGGTAGAGCATCCCACACAAACGAATGCTCCACATGCGGGTTTCACATGCCACCAACTCCACATTCACAGGCAACTTCAGCGCCACAGCCGTTTTCAGATAGCCCTCAATGCAAAGGCTCTAGACGCAAATATTGGTGTGAGAGCTAATTCAATCAAGGAAACACTGCATGTTGGTGAAGGGCATATTGAAGAAGGATCAGCCGAGTGGTTCTTGTGGGAGAACAACTCCATTTGGCTCACTAACTTCACACACCATCAGGCTTCCAAGCAGCTCTCAAGGAAACTCAGTTTTCACACTCTATGCTTAGTGCCCTTTCTATGGCTAGGACTGAAATGAACCTGGTAGAGCATCCCACACAAACGAATGCTCCACATGCGGGTTTCACATGCCACCAACTCCACATTCACAGGCAACTTCAGCGCCACAGCCGTTTTCAGATAGCCCTCAATGCAAAGGCTCTAGACGCAAATATTGGTGTGAGAGCTAATTCAATCAAGGAAACACTGCATGTTGGTGAAGGGCATATTGAAGAAGGATCAGCCGAGTGGTTCTTGTGGGAGAACAACTCCATTTGGCTCACTAACTTCACACACCATCAGGCTTCCAAGCAGCTCTCAAGGAAACTCAGTTTTCACACTCTATGCTTAGTGCCCTTTGAGTGCATTATCTAGGAATGAACCTGGTAGAGCATCCCACACAAACGAATGTTCCACATGCGGGTTTCACATGCCACCAACTCCACATTCACAGGCAACTTCAGCGCCACAGCCGTTTTCAGATAGCCCTCAATACAAAGGCTCTAGACACAAATATTGGTGTGAGAGCAAATTCAATCAAGGAAACACTGCATGTTGGTGAAGGGCATATTGAAGAAGGATCAGCCGAGTGGTTCTTGTGGGAGAACAACTCCATTTGGCTCACTACACACACCATCAGGCTTCCAAGCAGCTCTCAAGGAAACTCAGTTTTCACACTCTATGCTTAGTGCCCTATGTGTGCCTAGGACTGAAATGAAGCTTGGTCAGCATCCCACACAAACGAATGTTGCACATGCGGGTTTCACATGCCACCAACTCCACATTCACAGGCAACTTCAGCGCCACAGCCGTTTTCAGATAGCCCTCAATGCAAAGGCTCTAGACGCAAATATTGGTGTGAGAGCTAATTCAACCAAGGAAACACTGCATGTTGGTGAAGGGCATATTGAAGAAGGATCAGCCGAGTGGTTCTTGTGGGAGAACAACTCCATTTGGCTCACTAACTTCACACACCATCAGGCTTCCAAGCAGCTCTCAAGGAAACTCAGTTTTCACACTCTATGCTTAGTGCCCTTTGAGTGCATTATCTAGCAATGAACCTGGTAGAGCATCCCACACAAACGAATGCTCCACATGCGGGTTTCACATGCCACCAACTCCACATTCACAGGCAACTTCAGCGCCACAGCCATTTTCAGATAGCCCTCAATGCAAAGGCTCTAGACGCAAATATTGGTGTGAGAGCTAATTCAATCAAGGAAACACTGCATGTTGGTGAAGGGCATATTGAAGAAGGATCAGCCGAGTGGTTCTTGTGGGAGAACAACTCCATTTGGCTCACTAACTTCACACACCATCAGGCTTCCAAGCAGCTCTCAAGGAAACTCAGTTTTCACACTCTATGCTTAGTGCCCTTTGAGTGCCTAGGACTGAAATGAAGCTTGGAGAGCATCCCACACAAACGAATGCTCTACATGCGTGTTTCACATGCCACCAACTCCACATTCACAGGCAACTTCATCTCCACAGCCGTTTTCAGATAGCCCTCAATGCAAAGGCTCTAGACGCAAATATAGTTGTGAGAGCTAATTCAATCAAGGAAACACTGCATGTTGGTGAAGGGCATATTGAAGAAGGATCAGCCGAGTGGTTCTTGTGGGAGAACAACTCCATTTGGCTCACTAACTTCACACACCATCAGGCTTCCAAGCAGCTCTCAAGGAAACTCAGTTTTCACACTCTATGCTTAGTGCCCTTTGAGTGCATTATCTAGGAATGAACCTGGTAGAGCATCCCACACAAACGAATGTTCCACATGCGGGTTTCACATGCCACCCACTCCACATTCACAGGCAACTTCAGCGCCACAGCCGTTTTCAGATAGCCCTCAATACAAAGGCTCTAGACACAAATATTGGTGTGAGAGCAAATTCAATCAAGGAAACACTGCATGTTGGTGAAGGGCATATTGAAGAAGGATCAGCCGAGTGGTTCTTGTGGGAGAACAACTCCATTTGGCTCACTACACACACCATCAGGCTTCCAAGCAGCTCTCAAGGAAACTCAGTTTTCACACTCTATGCTTAGTGCTCTATGTGTGCCTAGGACTGAAATGAAGCTTGGTCAGCATCCCACACAAACGAATGTTGCACATGCGGGTTTCACATGCCACCAACTCCACATTCACAGGCAACTTCAGCGCCACAGCCGTTTTCAGATAGCCCTCAATGCAAAGGCTCTAGACGCAAATATTGGTGTGAGAGCTAATTCAATCAAGGAAACACTGCATGTTGGTGAACGGCATATTGAAGAAGGATCAAACGAGTGGTTCTTGTGGGAGAACAACTCCATTTGGCTCACTAACTTCACACACCATCAGGCTTCCAAGCAGCTCTCAAGGAAACTCAGTTTTCACACTCTATGCTTAGTGCCCTTTGAGTGCATTATCTAGGAATGAACCTGGTAGAGCATCCCACACAAACGAATGCTCCACATGCGGTTTTCACATGCCACCAACTCCACATTCACAGGCAACTTCAGCGCCACAGCCGTTTTCAGATAGCCCTCAATGCAAAGGCTCTAGACGCAAATATTGGTGTGAGAGCTAATTCAATCAAGGAAACACTGCATGTTGGTGAAGGGCATATTGAAGAAGAATCAGCCGAGTGGTTCTTGTGGGAGAACAACTCCATTTGGCTCACTAACTTCACACACCATCAGGCTTCCAAGCAGCTCTCAAGGAAACTCAGTTTTCACACTCTATGCTTAGTGCCCTTTGAGTGCATTATCTAGGAATGAACCTGGTAGAGCATCCCACACAAACGAATGCTCCACATGCGTGTTTCACATGCCACCAACTCCACATTCACAGGCAACTTCAGCGCCACAGCCATTTTCAGATAGCCCTCAATGCAAAGGCTCTAGACGCAAATATTGGTGTGAGAGCTAATTCAATCAAGGAAACACTGCATGTTGGTGAAGGGCATATTGAAGAAGAATCAGCCGAGTGGTTCTTGTGGGAGAACAACTCCATTTGGCTCACTAACTTCACACACCACCAGGCTTCCAAGCAGCTCTCAAGGAAACTCAGTTTTCACACTCTAAGCCTAGTGCCCTTTGAGTGCATTATCTAGGAATGAACCTGGTAGAGCATCCCACACAAACGAATGCTCCACATGCGGGTTTCACATGCCACCAACTCCACATTCACAGGCAACTTCAGCGCCACAGCCGTTTTCAGATAGCCCTCAATGCAAAGGCTCTAGACGCAAATATTGGTGTGAGAGCTAATTCAATCAAGGAAACACTGTATGTTGGTGAAGGGCATATTGAAGAAGGATCAGCCGAGTGGTTCTTGTGGGAGAACAACTCCATTTGGCTCACTAACTTCACACACCATCAGGCTTCCAAGCAGCTCTCAAGGAAACTCAGTTTTCACACTCTATGCTTAGTGCTCTATGTGAGCCTAGGACTGAAATGAAGCTTGGTCAGCATCCCACACAAACAAATGCTCCACATGCGGGTTTCACATGCCACCAACTCCACATTCTCAGGCAACTTCAGCGCCACAGCCGTTTTCAGATAGCCCTCAATGCAAAGGCTCTAGACGCAAATATTGGTGTGAGAGCTAATTCAATCAAGGAAACACTGCATGTTGGTGAAGGGCATATTGAAGAAGGATCAGCCGAGTGGTTCTTGTGGGAGAACAACTCCATTTGGCTCACTAACTTCACACACCATCAGGCTTCCAAGCAGCTCTCAAGGTAACTCAGTTTTCACACTCTATGTTTAGTGCCCTTTGAATGCATTATCTAGGAATGAACCTGGTAGAGCATCCCACACAAACGAATGTTCCACATGCGGGTTTCACATGCCACCAACTCCACATTCACAGGCAACTTCAGCGCCACAGCCGTTTTCAGATAGCCCTCAATGCAAAGGCTCTAGACGCAAATATTGGTGTGAGAGCTAATTCAATCAAGGAAACACTGCATGTTGGTGAAGGGCATATGGAAGAAGAATCAGCCGAGTGGTTCTTGTGGGAGAACAACTCCATTTGGCTCAATAACTTCACACACCATCAGGCTTTCAAGCAGCTCTCAAGGAAACTCAGTTTTCACACTCTATGCTTAGTGCCCTTTGAGTGCATTATCTAGGAATGAACCTGGTAGAGCATCCCACACAAACGAATGCTCCACATGCGGGTTTCACATGCCACCAACTCCACATTCACAGGCAACTTCAGCGCCACAGCCGTTTTCAGATAGCCCTCAATGCAAAGGCTCTAGACGCAAATATTGGTGTGAGAGCTAATTCAATCAAGGAAACACTGCATGTTGGTGAAGGGCATATTGAAGAAGGATCAGCCGAGTGGTTCTTGTGGGAGAACAACTCCATTTGGCTCACTAACTTCACACACCATCAGGCTTCCAAGCAGCTCTCAAGGAAACTCAGTTTTCACACTCTATGCTTAGTGCTCTATGTGTGCCTAGGACTGAAATGAAGCTTGGTCAGCATCCCACACAAACGAATGCTCCACATGCGGGTTTCACATGCCACCAACTCCACATTCTCAGGCAACTTCAGCGCCACAGCCGTTTTCAGATAGCCCTCAATGCAAAGGCTCTAGACGCAAATATTGGTGTGAGAGCTAATTCAATCAAGGAAACACTGCATGTTGGTGAAGGGCATATTGAAGAAGGATCAGCCGAGTGGTTCTTGTGGGAGAACAACTCCATTTGGCTCACTAACTTCACACACCATCAGGCTTCCAAGCAGCTCTCAAGGTAACTCAGTTTTCACACTCTATGTTTAGTGCCCTTTGAATGCATTATCTAGGAATGAACCTGGTAGAGCATCCCACACAAACGAATGTTCCACATGCGGGTTTCACATGCCAACAACTCCACATTCACAGGCAACTTCAGCGCCACAGCCGTTTTCAGATAGCCCTCAATGCAAAGGCTCTAGACGCAAATATTGGTGTGAGAGCTAATTCAATCAAGGAAACACTGCATGTTGGTGAAGGGCATATGGAAGAAGAATCAGCCGAGTGGTTCTTGTGGGAGAACAACTCCATTTGGCTCAATAACTTCACACACCATCAGGCTTTCAAGCAGCTCTCAAGGAAACTCAGTTTTCACACTCTATGCTTAGTGCCCTTTGAGTGCATTATCTAGGAATGAACCTGGTAGAGCATCCCACACAAACGAATGCTCCACATGCGGGTTTCACATGCCACCAACTCCACATTCACAGGCAACTTCAGCGCCACAGCCGTTTTCAGATAGCCCTCAATGCAAAGGCTCTAGACGCAAATATTGGTGTGAGAGCTAATTCAATCAAGGAAACACTGCATGTTGGTGAAGGGCATATTGAAGAAGAATCAGCCGAGTGGTTCTTGTGGGAGAACAACTCCATTTGGCTCACTAACTTCACACACCATCAGGCTTCCAAGCAGCTCTCAAGGAAACTCAGTTTTCACACTCTATGCTTAGTGCTCTATGTGTGCCTAGGACTGAAATGAAGCTTGGTCAGCATCCCACACAAACGAATGCTCCACATGCGGGTTTCACATGCCACCAGCTCCACATTCTCAGGCAACTTCAGCTCCACAGCCGTTTTCAGATAGCCCTCAATGCAAAGGCTCTAGACGCAAATATTGGTGTGAGAGCTAATTCAATCAAGGAAACACTGCATGTTGGTGAAGGGCATATTGAAGAAGGATCAGTCGAGTGGTTCTTGTGGGAGAACAACTCCATTTGGCTCACTAACTTCACACACCATCAGGCTTCCAAGCAGCTCTCAAGGTAACTCAGTTTTCACACTCTATGTTTAGTGCCCTTTGAATGCATTATCTAGGAATGAACCTGGTAGAGCATCACACACAAACGTATGTTCCACATGCGGGTTTCACATGCCAACAACTCCACATTCTCAGGCAACTTCAGCGCCACAGCCGTTTTCAGATAGCCCTCAATGCAAAGGCTCTAGACGCAAATATTGGTGTGAGAGCTAATTCAATCAAGGAAACACTGCATGTTGGTGAAGGGCATATTGAAGAAGGATCAGCCGAGTGGTTCTTGTGGGAGAACAACTCCATTTGGCTCACTACACACACCATCAGGCTTCCAAGCAGCTCTCAAGGAAACTCAGTTTTCACACTCTATGCTTAGTGCCCTTTGAGTGCCTAGGACTGAAATGAAGCTTGGTCAGCATCCCACACAAACGAATGCTCCACATGCGGGTTTCACATGCCAACAACTCCACATTCACAGGCAACTTCAGCGCCACAGCCGTTTTCAGATAGCCCTCAATGCAAAGGCTCTAGACGCAAATATTGGTGTGAGAGCTAATTCAATCAAGGAAACACTGCATGTTGGTGAAGGGCATATTGAAGAAGGATCAGCCGAGTGGTTCTTGTGGGACAACAACTCCATTTGGCTCACTAACTTCACACACCATCAGGCTTCCAAGCAGCTCTCAAGGAAACTCAGTTTTCACACTCTATGTTTAGTGCCCTTTGAGTGCATTATCTACGAATGAACCTGGTAGAGCATCCCACACAAACGAATGCTCCACATGCGGGTTTCACATGCCACCAACTCCACATTCACAGGCAACTTCAGCGCCACAGCCGTTTTCAGATAGCCCTCAATGCAAAGGCTCTAGACACAAATATTGGTGTGAGAGCTAATTCAATCAAGGAAACACTGCATGTTGGTGAAGGGCATATTGAAGAAGGATCAGCCGAGTGGTTCTTGTGGGAGAACAACTCCATTTGGCTCACTAACTTCACACACCATCAGGCTTCCAAGCAGCTCTCAAGGAAACTCAGTTTTCACACTCTATGCTTAGTGCTCTATGTGTGCCTAGGACTGAAATGAAGCTTGGTCAGCATCCCACACAAACGAATGCTCCACATGCGGGTTTCACATGCCACCAACTCCACATTCACAGGCAACTTCAGCGCCACAGCCGTTTTCAGATAGCCCTCAATGCAAAGGCTCTAGACGCAAATATTGGTGTGAGAGCTAATTCAATCAAGGAAACACTGCATGTTGGTGAAGGGCATATTGAAGAAGGATCAGCCGAGTGGTTCTTGTGGGAGAACAACTCCATTTGGCTCACTAACTTCACACACCATCAGGCTTCCAAGCAGCTCTCAAGGAAACTCAGTTTTCACACTCTATGTTTAGTGCCCTTTGAATGCATTATCTAGGAATGAACCTGGTAGAGCATCCCACACAAACGAATGTTCCACATGCGGGTTTCACATGCCACCAACTCCACATTCACAGGCAACTTCAGCGCCACAGCCATTTTCAGATAGCCCTCAATGCAAAGGCTCTAGACGCAAATATTGGTGTGAGAGCTAATTCAATCAAGGAAACACTGCATGTTGGTGAAGGGCATATTGAAGAAGGATCAGCAGAGTGGTTCTTGTGGGAGAACAACTCCATTTGGCTCACTAACTTCACACACCATCAGGCTTCCAAGCAGCTCTCAAGGAAACTCAGTTTTCACACTCTATGCTTAGTGCCCTTTGAGTGCATTATCTAGGAATGAACCTGGTAGAGCATCCCACACAAACGAATGCTCCACATGCGGGTTTCACATGCCACCAACTCCACATTCACAGGCAACTTCAGCGCCACAGCCGTTTTCAGATAGCCCTCAATGCAAAGGCTCTAGACGCAAATATTGGTGTGAGAGCTAATTCAATCAAGGAAACACTGCATGTTGGTGAAGGGCATATTGAAGAAGGATCAGCCGAGTGGTTCTTGTGGGAGAACAACTCCATTTGGCTCACTAACTTCACACACCATCAGGCTTCCAAGCAGCTCTCAAGGAAACTCAGTTTTCACACTCTATGCTTAGTGCCCTTTGAGTGCATTATCTAGGAATGAACCTGGTAGAGCATCCCACACAAACGAATGTTCCACATGCGGGTTTCACATGCCACCAACTCCACATTCACAGGCAACTTCAGCGCCACAGCCGTTTTCAGATAGCCCTCAATGCAAAGGCTCTAGACGCAAATATTGGTGTGAGAGCTAATTCAATCAAGGAAACACTGCATGTTGGTGAAGGGCATATTGAAGAAGGATCAGCCGAGTGGTTCTTGTGGGAGAACAACTCCATTTGGCTCACTACACACACCATCAGGCTTCCAAGCAGCTCTCAAGGAAACTCAGTTTTCACACTCTATGCTTAGTGCCCTTTGAGTGCCTAGGACTGAAATGAAGCTTGGTCAGCATCCCACACAAACGAATGCTCCACATGCGGGTTTCACATGCCACCAACTCCACATTCTCAGGCAACTTCAGCGCCACAGCCGTTTTCAGATAGCCCTCAATGCAAAGGCTCTAGACGCAAATATTGGTGTGAGAGCTAATTCAATCAAGGAAACACTGCATGTTGGTGAAGGGCATATTGAAGAAGGATCAGCCGAGTGGTTCTTGTGGGAGAACAACTCCATTTGGCTCACTAACTTCACACACCATCAGGCTTCCAAGCAGCTCTCAAGGTAACTCAGTTTTCACACTCTATGTTTAGTGCCCTTTGAATGCATTATCTAGGAATGAACCTGGTAGAGCATCCCACACAAACGAATGTTCCACATGCGGGTTTCACATGCCAACAACTCCACATTCACAGGCAACTTCAGCGCCACAGCCGTTTTCAGATAGCCCTCAATGCAAAGGCTCTAGACGCAAATATTGGTGTGAGAGCTAATTCAATCAAGGAAACACTGCATGTTGGTGAAGGGGCATATGGAAGAAGAATCAGCCGAGTGGTTCTTGTGGGAGAACAACTCCATTTGGCTCAATAACTTCACACACCATCAGGCTTTCAAGCAGCTCTCAAGGAAACTCAGTTTTCACACTCTATGCTTAGTGCCCTTTGAGTGCATTATCTAGGAATGAACCTGGTAGAGCATCCCACACAAACGAATGCTCCACATGCGGGTTTCACATGCCACCAACTCCACATTCACAGGCAACTTCAGCGCCACAGCCGTTTTCAGATAGCCCTCAATGCAAAGGCTCTAGACGCAAATATTGGTGTGAGAGCTAATTCAATCAAGGAAACACTGCATGTTGGTGAAGGGCATATTGAAGAAGAATCAGCCGAGTGGTTCTTGTGGGAGAACAACTCCATTTGGCTCACTAACTTCACACACCATCAGGCTTCCAAGCAGCTCTCAAGGAAACTCAGTTTTCACACTCTATGCTTAGTGCTCTATGTGTGCCTAGGACTGAAATGAAGCTTGGTCAGCATCCCACACAAACGAATGCTCCACATGCGGGTTTCACATGCCACCAACTCCACATTCTCAGGCAACTTCAGCTCCACAGCCGTTTTCAGATAGCCCTCAATGCAAAGGCTCTAGACGCAAATATTGGTGTGAGAGCTAATTCAATCAAGGAAACACTGCATGTTGGTGAAGGGCATATTGAAGAAGGATCAGTCGAGTGGTTCTTGTGGGAGAACAACTCCATTTGGCTCACTAACTTCACACACCATCAGGCTTCCAAGCAGCTCTCAAGGTAACTCAGTTTTCACACTCTATGTTTAGTGCCCTTTGAATGCATTATCTAGGAATGAACCTGGTAGAGCATCACACACAAACGTATGTTCCACATGCGGGTTTCACATGCCAACAACTCCACATTCTCAGGCAACTTCAGCGCCACAGCCGTTTTCAGATAGCCCTCAATGCAAAGGCTCTAGACGCAAATATTGGTGTGAGAGCTAATTCAATCAAGGAAACACTGCATGTTGGTGAAGGGCATATTGAAGAAGGATCAGCCGAGTGGTTCTTGTGGGAGAACAACTCCATTTGGCTCACTACACACACCATCAGGCTTCCAAGCAGCTCTCAAGGAAACTCAGTTTTCACACTCTATGCTTAGTGCCCTTTGAGTGCCTAGGACTGAAATGAAGCTTGGTCAGCATCCCACACAAACGAATGCTCCACATGCGGGTTTCACATGCCAACAACTCCACATTCACAGGCAACTTCAGCGCCACAGCCGTTTTCAGATAGCCCTCAATGCAAAGGCTCTAGACGCAAATATTGGTGTGAGAGCTAATTCAATCAAGGAAACACTGCATGTTGGTGAAGGGCATATTGAAGAAGGATCAGCCGAGTGGTTCTTGTGGGACAACAACTCCATTTGGCTCACTAACTTCACACACCATCAGGCTTCCAAGCAGCTCTCAAGGAAACTCAGTTTTCACACTCTATGTTTAGTGCCCTTTGAGTGCATTATCTACGAATGAACCTGGTAGAGCATCCCACACAAACGAATGCTCCACATGCGGGTTTCACATGCCACCAACTCCACATTCACAGGCAACTTCAGCGCCACAGCCGTTTTCAGATAGCCCTCAATGCAAAGGCTCTAGACACAAATATTGGTGTGAGAGCTAATTCAATCAAGGAAACACTGCATGTTGGTGAAGGGCATATTGAAGAAGGATCAGCCGAGTGGTTCTTGTGGGAGAACAACTCCATTTGGCTCACTAACTTCACACACCATCAGGCTTCCAAGCAGCTCTCAAGGAAACTCAGTTTTCACACTCTATGCTTAGTGCTCTATGTGTGCCTAGGACTGAAATGAAGCTTGGTCAGCATCCCACACAAACGAATGCTCCACATGCGGGTTTCACATGCCACCAACTCCACATTCTCAGGCAACTTCAGCGCCACAGCCGTTTTCAGATAGCCCTCAATGCAAAGGCTCTAGACGCAAATATTGGTGTGAGAGCTAATTCAATCAAGGAAACACTGCATGTTGGTGAAGGGCATATTGAAGAAGGATCAGCCGAGTGGTTCTTGTGGGAGAACAACTCCATTTGGCTCACTAACTTCACACACCATCAGGCTTCCAAGCAGCTCTCAAGGAAACTCAGTTTTCACACTCTATGTTTAGTGCCCTTTGAATGCATTATCTAGGAATGAACCTGGTAGAGCATCCCACACAAACGAATGTTCCACATGCGGGTTTCACATGCCACCAACTCCACATTCACAGGCAACTTCAGCGCCACAGCCATTTTCAGATAGCCCTCAATGCAAAGGCTCTAGACGCAAATATTGGTGTGAGAGCTAATTCAATCAAGGAAACACTGCATGTTGGTGAAGGGCATATTGAAGAAGGATCAGCAGAGTGGTTCTTGTGGGAGAACAACTCCATTTGGCTCACTAACTTCACACACCATCAGGCTTCCAAGCAGCTCTCAAGGAAACTCAGTTTTCACACTCTATGCTTAGTGCCCTTTGAGTGCATTATCTAGGAATGAACCTGGTAGAGCATCCCACACAAACGAATGCTCCACATGCGGGTTTCACATGCCACCAACTCCACATTCACAGGCAACTTCAGCGCCACAGCCGTTTTCAGATAGCCCTCAATGCAAAGGCTCTAGACGCAAATATTGGTGTGAGAGCTAATTCAATCAATGAAACACTGCATGTTGGTGAAGGGCATATTGAAGAAGGATCAGCCGAGTGGTTCTTGTGGGAGAACAACTCCATTTGGCTCACTAACTTCACACACCATCAGGCTTCCAAGCAGCTCTCAAGGAAACTCAGTTTTCACACTCTATGCTTAGTGCCCTTTGAGTGCATTATCTAGGAATGAACCTGGTAGAGCATCCCACACAAACGAATGTTCCACATGCGGGTTTCACATGCCACCAACTCCACATTCACAGGCAACTTCAGCGCCACAGCCGTTTTCAGATAGCCCTCAATGCAAAGGCTCTAGACGCAAATATTGGTGTGAGAGCTAATTCAATCAAGGAAACACTGCATGTTGGTGAAGGGCATATTGAAGAAGGATCAGCCGAGTGGTTCTTGTGGGAGAACAACTCCATTTGGCTCACTACACACACCATCAGGCTTCCAAGCAGCTCTCAAGGAAACTCAGTTTTCACACTCTATGCTTAGTGCCCTTTGAGTGCCTAGGACTGAAATGAAGCTTGGTCAGCATCCCACACAAACGAATGCTCCACATGCGGGTTTCACATGCCACCAACTCCACATTCACAGGCAACTTCAGCGCCACAGCCGTTTTCAGATAGCCCTCAATGCAAAGGCTCTAGACGCAAATATTGGTGTGAGAGCTAATTCAATCAAGGAAACACTGCATGTTGGTGAAGGGCATATTGAAGAAGGATCAGCCGAGTGGTTCTTGTGGGAGAACAACTCCATTTGGCTCACTAACTTCACACACCATCAGGCTTTCAAGCAGCTCTCAAGGAAACTCAGTTTTCACACTCTATGTTTAGTGCCCTTTGAGTGCATTATCTAGGAATGAACCTGGTAGAGCATCCCACACAAACGAATGCTCCACATGCGGGTTTCACATGCCACCAACTCCACATTCACAGGCAACTTCAGCGCCACAGCCGTTTTCAGATAGCCCTCAATGCAAAGGCTCTAGACGCAAATATTGGTGTGAGAGCTAATTCAATCAAGGAAACACTGCATGTTGGTGAAGGGCATATTGAAGAAGAATCAGCCAAGTGGTTCTTGTGGGAGAACAACTCCATTTGGCTCACTAACTTCACACACCATCAGGCTTCCAAGCAGCTCTCAAGGAAACTCAGTTTTCACACTCTATGCTTAGTGCCCTTTGAGTGCATTATCTAGGAATGAACCTGGTAGAGCATCCCACACAAACGAATGCTCCACATGCGGGTTTCACATGCCACCAACTCCACATTCACAGGCAACTTCAGCGCCACAGCCGTTTTCAGATAGCCCTCAATGCAAAGGCTCTAGACGCAAATATTGGTGTGAGAGCTAATTCAATCAAGGAAACACTGCATGTTGGTGAAGGGCATATTGAAGAAGGATCAGCCGAGTGGTTCTTGTGGGAGAACAACTCCATTTGGCTCACTAACTTCACACACCATCAGGCTTCCAAGCAGCTCTCAAGGAAACTCAGTTTTCACACTCTTTGCTTAGTGCCCTTTCTATGGCTAGGACTGAAATGAACTTGGTAGAGCATCCCACACAAACGAATGCTCCACATGCGGGTTTCACATGCCACCAACTCCACATTCACAGGCAACTTCAGCGCCACAGCCGTTTTCAGATAGCCCTCAATGCAAAGGCTCTAGACGCAAATATTGGTGTGAGAGCTAATTCAATCAAGGAAACACTGCATGTTGGTGAAGGGCATATTGAAGAAGGATCAGCCGAGTGGTTCTTGTGGGAGAACAACTCCATTTGGCTCACTAACTTCACACACCATCAGGCTTCCAAGCAGCTCTCAAGGAAACTCAGTTTTCACACTCTATGCTTAGTGCCCTTTGAGTGCATTATCTAGGAATGAACCTGGTAGAGCATCCCACACAAACGAATGTTCCACATGCGGGTTTCACATGCCACCAACTCCACATTCACAGGCAACTTCAGCGCCACAGCCGTTTTCAGATAGCCCTCAATACAAAGGCTCTAGACACAAATATTGGTGTGAGAGAAAATTCAATCAAGGAAACACTGCATGTTGGTGAAGGGCATATTGAAGAAGGATCAGCCGAGTGGTTCTTGTGGGAGAACAACTCCATTTGGCTCACTACACACACCATCAGGCTTCCAAGCAGCTCTCAAGGAAACTCAGTTTTCACACTCTATGCTTAGTGCTCTATGTGTGCCTGGGACTGAAATGAAGCTTGGTCAGCATCCCACACAAACGAATGTTGCACATGCGGGTTTCACATGCCACCAACTCCACATTCACAGGCAACTTCAGCGCCACAGCCGTTTTCAGATAGCCCTCAATGCAAAGGCTCTAGACGCAAATATTGGTGTGAGAGCTAATTCAATCAAGGAAACACTGCATGTTGGTGAAGGGCATATTGAAGAAGGATCAGCCGAGTGGTTCTTGTGGGAGAACAACTCCATTTGGCTCACTAACTTCACACACCATCAGGCTTCCAAGCAGCTCTCAAGGAAACTCAGTTTTCACACTCTATGCTTAGTGCCCTTTGAGTGCATTATCTAGGAATGAACCTGGTAGAGCATCCCACACAAACGAATGCTCCACATGCGGGTTTCACATGCCACCAACTCCACATTCACAGGCAACTTCAGCGCCACAGCCATTTTCAGATAGCCCTCAATGCAAAGGCTCTAGACGCAAATATTGGTGTGAGAGCTAATTCAATCAAGGAAACACTGCATGTTGGTGAAGGGCATATTGAAGAAGGATCAGCCGAGTGGTTCTTGTGGGAGAACAACTCCATTTGGCTCACTAACTTCACACACCATCAGGCTTCCAAGCAGCTCTCAAGGAAACTCAGTTTTCACACTCTATGCTTAGTGCCCTTTGAGTGCCTAGGACTGAAATGAAGCTTGGAGAGCATCCCACACAAACGAATGCTCCACATGCGGGTTTCACATGCCACCAACTCCACATTCACAGGCAACTTCAGCGCCACAGCCGTTTTCAGATAGCCCTCAATGCAAAGGCTCTAGACGCAAATATTGTTGTGAGAGCTAATTCAATCAAGGAAACACTGCATGTTGGTGAAGGGCATATTGAAGAAGGATCAGCCGAGTGGTTCTTGTGGGAGAACAACTCCATTTGGCTCACTAACTTCACACACCATCAGGCTTCCAAGCAGCTCTCAAGGAAACTCAGTTTTCACACTCTATGCTTAGTGCCCTTTGAGTGCATTATCTAGGAATGAACCTGGTAGAGCATCCCACACAAACGAATGTTCCACATGCGGGTTTCACATGCCACCAACTCCACATTCACAGGCAACTTCAGCGCCACAGCCTTTTTCAGATAGCCCTCAATACAAAGGCTCTAGACGCAAATATTGGTGTGAGAGCTAATTCAATCAAGGAAACACTGCATGTTGGTGAAGGGCATATTGAAGAAGGATCAGCCGAGTGGTTCTTGTGGGAGAACAACTCCATTTGGCTCACTAACTTCACACACCATCAGGCTTCCAAGCAGCTCTCAAGGAAACTCAGTTTTCACACTCTATGCTTAGTGCCCTTTGAGTGCATTATCTAGGAATGAACCTGGTAGAGCATCCCACACAAACGAATGTTCCACATGCGGGTTTCACATGCCACCAACTCCACATTCACAGGCAACTTCAGCGCCACAGCCGTTTTCAGATAGCCCTCAATGCAAAGGCTCTAGACGCAAATATTGGTGTGAGAGCTAATTCAATCAAGGAAACACTGCATGTTGGTGAAGGGCATATTGAAGAAGGATCAGCCGAGTGGTTCTTGTGGGAGAACAACTCCATTTGGCTCACTACACACACCATCAGGCTTCCAAGCAGCTCTCAAGGAAACTCAGTTTTCACACTCTATGCTTAGTGCCCTTTGAGTGCCTAGGACTGAAATGAAGCTTGGTCAGCATCCCACACAAACGAATGCTCCACATGCGGGTTTCACATGCCACCAACTCCACATTCACAGGCAACTTCAGCGCCACAGCCGTTTTCAGATAGCCCTCAATGCAAAGGCTCTAGACGCAAATATTGGTGTGAGAGCTAATTCAATCAAGGAAACACTGCATGTTGGTGAAGGGCATATTGAAGAAGGATCAGCCGAGTGGTTCTTGTGGGAGAACAACTCCATTTGGCTCACTAACTTCACACACCATCAGGCTTTCAAGCAGCTCTCAAGGAAACTCAGTTTTCACACTCTATGTTTAGTGCCCTTTGAGTGCATTATCTAGGAATGAACCTGGTAGAGCATCCCACACAAACGAATGCTCCACATGCGGGTTTCACATGCCACCAACTCCACATTCACAGGCAACTTCAGCGCCACAGCCGTTTTCAGATAGCCCTCAATGCAAAGGCTCTAGACGCAAATATTGGTGTGAGAGCTAATTCAATCAAGGAAACACTGCATGTTGGTGAAGGGCATATTGAAGAAGAATCAGCCAAGTGGTTCTTGTGGGAGAACAACTCCATTTGGCTCACTAACTTCACACACCATCAGGCTTCCAAGCAGCTCTCAAGGAAACTCAGTTTTCACACTCTATGCTTAGTGCCCTTTGAGTGCATTATCTAGGAATGAACCTGGTAGAGCATCCCACACAAACGAATGCTCCACATGCGGGTTTCACATGCCACCAACTCCACATTCACAGGCAACTTCAGCGCCACAGCCGTTTTCAGATAGCCCTCAATGCAAAGGCTCTAGACGCAAATATTGGTGTGAGAGCTAATTCAATCAAGGAAACACTGCATGTTGGTGAAGGGCATATTGAAGAAGGATCAGCCGAGTGGTTCTTGTGGGAGAACAACTCCATTTGGCTCACTAACTTCACACACCATCAGGCTTCCAAGCAGCTCTCAAGGAAACTCAGTTTTCACACTCTTTGCTTAGTGCCCTTTCTATGGCTAGGACTGAAATGAACCTGGTAGAGCATCCCACACAAACGAATGCTCCACATGCGGGTTTCACATGCCACCAACTCCACATTCACAGGCAACTTCAGCGCCACAGCCGTTTTCAGATAGCCCTCAATGCAAAGGCTCTAGACGCAAATATTGGTGTGAGAGCTAATTCAATCAAGGAAACACTGCATGTTGGTGAAGGGCATATTGAAGAAGGATCAGCCGAGTGGTTCTTGTGGGAGAACAACTCCATTTGGCTCACTAACTTCACACACCATCAGGCTTCCAAGCAGCTCTCAAGGAAACTCAGTTTTCACACTCTATGCTTAGTGCCCTTTGAGTGCATTATCTAGGAATGAACCTGGTAGAGCATCCCACACAAACGAATGTTCCACATGCGGGTTTCACATGCCACCAACTCCACATTCACAGGCAACTTCAGCGCCACAGCCGTTTTCAGATAGCCCTCAATACAAAGGCTCTAGACACAAATATTGGTGTGAGAGAAAATTCAATCAAGGAAACACTGCATGTTGGTGAAGGGCATATTGAAGAAGGATCAGCCGAGTGGTTCTTGTGGGAGAACAACTCCATTTGGCTCACTACACACACCATCAGGCTTCCAAGCAGCTCTCAAGGAAACTCAGTTTTCACACTCTATGCTTAGTGCCCTTTGAGTGCCTAGGACTGAAATGAAGCTTGGTCAGCATCCCACACAAACGAATGCTCCACATGCGGGTTTCACATGCCACCAACTCCACATTCACAGGCAACTTCAGCGCCACAGCCGTTTTCAGATAGCCCTCAATGCAAAGGCTCTAGACGCAAATATTGGTGTGAGAGCTAATTCAATCAAGGAAACACTGCATGTTGGTGAAGGGCATATTGAAGAAGGATCAGCCGAGTGGTTCTTGTGGGAGAACAACTCCATTTGGCTCACTAACTTCACACACCATCAGGCTTTCAAGCAGCTCTCAAGGAAACTCAGTTTTCACACTCTATGTTTAGTGCCCTTTGAGTGCATTATCTAGGAATGAACCTGGTAGAGCATCCCACACAAACGAATGCTCCACATGCGGGTTTCACATGCCACCAACTCCACATTCACAGGCAACTTCAGCGCCACAGCCGTTTTCAGATAGCCCTCAATGCAAAGGCTCTAGACGCAAATATTGGTGTGAGAGCTAATTCAATCAAGGAAACACTGCATGTTGGTGAAGGGCATATTGAAGAAGAATCAGCCGAGTGGTTCTTGTGGGAGAACAACTCCATTTGGCTCACTAACTTCACACACCATCAGGCTTCCAAGCAGCTCTCAAGGAAACTCAGTTTTCACACTCTATGCTTAGTGCCCTTTGAGTGCATTATCTAGGAATGAACCTGGTAGAGCATCCCACACAAACGAATGCTCCACATGCGGGTTTCACATGCCACCAACTCCACATTCACAGGCAACTTCAGCGCCACAGCCGTTTTCAGATAGCCCTCAATGCAAAGGCTCTAGACGCAAATATTGGTGTGAGAGCTAATTCAATCAAGGAAACACTGCATGTTGGTGAAGGGCATATTGAAGAAGGATCAGCCGAGTGGTTCTTG
Source organism: Ochotona princeps (assembly GCF_030435755.1). NCBI lineage: Eukaryota > Metazoa > Chordata > Mammalia > Lagomorpha > Ochotonidae > Ochotona > Ochotona princeps. Next base: position 20,457 of record NW_026698336.1, read on the forward strand.
TGGGAGAACAACTCCATTTGGCTCACTAACTTCACACACCATCAGGCTTCCAAGCAGCTCTCAAGGAAACTCAGTTTTCACACTCTTTGCTTAGTGCCCTTTCTATGGCTAGGACTGAAATGAACCTGGTAGAGCATCCCACACAAACGAATGCTCCACATGCGGGTTTCACATGCCACCAACTCCACATTCACAGGCAACTTCAGCGCCACAGCCGTTTTCAGATAGCCCTCAATGCAAAGGCTCTAGACGCAAATATTGGTGTGAGAGCTAATTCAATCAAGGAAACACTGCATGTTGGTGAAGGGCATATTGAAGAAGGATCAGCCGAGTGGTTCTTGTGGGAGAACAACTCCATTTGGCTCACTAACTTCACACACCATCAGGCTTCCAAGCAGCTCTCAAGGAAACTCAGTTTTCACACTCTATGCTTAGTGCCCTTTGAGTGCATTATCTAGGAATGAACCTGGTAGAGCATCCCACACAAACGAATGTTCCACATGCGGGTTTCACATGCCACCAACTCCACATTCACAGGCAACTTCAGCGCCACAGCCGTTTTCAGATAGCCCTCAATACAAAGGCTCTAGACACAAATATTGGTGTGAGAGAAAATTCAATCAAGGAAACACTGCATGTTGGTGAAGGGCATATTGAAGAAGGATCAGCCGAGTGGTTCTTGTGGGAGAACAACTCCATTTGGCTCACTACACACACCATCAGGCTTCCAAGCAGCTCTCAAGGAAACTCAGTTTTCACACTCTATGCTTAGTGCTCTATGTGTGCCTGGGACTGAAATGAAGCTTGGTCAGCATCCCACACAAACGAATGTTGCACATGCGGGTTTCACATGCCACCAACTCCACATTCACAGGCAACTTCAGCGCCACAGCCGTTTTCAGATAGCCCTCAATGCAAAGGCTCTAGACGCAAATATTGGTGTGAGAGCTAATTCAATCAAGGAAACACTGCATGTTGGTGAAGGGCATATTGAAGAAGGATCAGCCGAGTGGTTCTTGTGGGAGAACAACTCCATTTGGCTCACTAACTTCACACACCATCAGGCTTCCAAGCAGCTCTCAAGGAAACTCAGTTTTCACACTCTATGCTTAGTGCCCTTTGAGTGCATTATCTAGGAATGAACCTGGTAGAGCATCCCACACAAACGAATGCTCCACATGCGGGTTTCACATGCCACCAACTCCACATTCACAGGCAACTTCAGCGCCACAGCCATTTTCAGATAGCCCTCAATGCAAAGGCTCTAGACGCAAATATTGGTGTGAGAGCTAATTCAATCAAGGAAACACTGCATGTTGGTGAAGGGCATATTGAAGAAGGATCAGCCGAGTGGTTCTTGTGGGAGAACAACTCCATTTGGCTCACTAACTTCACACACCATCAGGCTTCCAAGCAGCTCTCAAGGAAACTCAGTTTTCACACTCTATGCTTAGTGCCCTTTGAGTGCCTAGGACTGAAATGAAGCTTGGAGAGCATCCCACACAAACGAATGCTCCACATGCGGGTTTCACATGCCACCAACTCCACATTCACAGGCAACTTCAGCGCCACAGCCGTTTTCAGATAGCCCTCAATGCAAAGGCTCTAGACGCAAATATTGTTGTGAGAGCTAATTCAATCAAGGAAACACTGCATGTTGGTGAAGGGCATATTGAAGAAGGATCAGCCGAGTGGTTCTTGTGGGAGAACAACTCCATTTGGCTCACTAACTTCACACACCATCAGGCTTCCAAGCAGCTCTCAAGGAAACTCAGTTTTCACACTCTATGCTTAGTGCCCTTTGAGTGCATTATCTAGGAATGAACCTGGTAGAGCATCCCACACAAACGAATGTTCCACATGCGGGTTTCACATGCCACCAACTCCACATTCACAGGCAACTTCAGCGCCACAGCCTTTTTCAGATAGCCCTCAATACAAAGGCTCTAGACACAAATATTGGTGTGAGAGCTAATTCAATCAAGGAAACACTGCATGTTGGTGAAGGGCATATTGAAGAAGGATCAGCCGAGTGGTTCTTGTGGGAGAACAACTCCATTTGGCTCACTAACTTCACACACCATCAGGCTTCCAAGCAGCTCTCAAGGAAACTCAGTTTTCACACTCTATGCTTAGTGCTCTATGTGTGCCTAGGACTGAAATGAAGCTTGGTCAGCATCCCACACAAACGAATGCTCCACATGCGGGTTTCACATGCCACCAACTCCACATTCTCAGGCAACTTCAGCGCCACAGCCGTTTTCAGATAGCCCTCAATGCAAAGGCTCTAGACGCAAATATTGGTGTGAGAGCTAATTCAATCAAGGAAACACTGCATGTTGGTGAAGGGCATATTGAAGAAGGATCAGCCGAGTGGTTCTTGTGGGAGAACAACTCCATTTGGCTCACTAACTTCACACACCATCAGGCTTCCAAGCAGCTCTCAAGGAAACTCAGTTTTCACACTCTATGCTTAGTGCCCATTGAGTGCATTATCTAGGAATGAACCTGGTAGAGCATCCCACACAAACGAATGCTCCACATGCGGGTTTCACATGCCACCAACTCCACATTCACAGGCAACTTCAGCGCCACAGCCGTTTTCAGATAGCCCTCAATGCAAAGGCTCTAGACGCAAATATTGGTGTGAGAGCTAATTCAATCAAGGAAACACTGCATGTTGGTGAAGGGCATATTGAAGAAGGATCAGCCGAGTGGTTCTTGTGGGAGAACAACTCCATTTGACTCACTACACCCACCATCAGGCTTCCAAGCAGCTCTCAAGGAAACTCAGTTTTTACACTCTATGCTTAGTGCCCTTTGAGTGCCTAGGACTGAAATGAAGCTTGGTCAGCATCCCACACAAACGAATGCTCCACATGCGGGTTTCACATGCCACCAACTCCACATTCACAGGCAACTTCAGCGCCACAGCCGTTTTCAGATAGCCCTCAATGCAAAGGCTCTAGACGCAAATATTGGTGTGAGAGCTAATTCAATCAAGGAAACACTGCATGTTGGTGAAGGGCATATTGAAGAAGGATCAGCTGAGTGGTTCTTGTGGGAGAACAACTCCATTTGGCTCACTAACTTCACACACCATCAGGCTTCCAAGCAGCTCTCAAGGAAACTCAGTTTTCACACTCTATGCTTAGGGCCCTTTCTATGGCTAGGACTGAAATGAACCTGGTAGAGCATCCCACACAAACGAATGCTCCACATGCGGGTTTCACATGCCACCAACTCCACATTCACAGGCAACTTCAGCGCCACAGCCGTTTTCAGATAGCCCTCAATGCAAAGGCTCTAGACGCAAATATTGGTGTGAGAGCTAATTCAATCAAGGAAACACTGCATGTTGGTGAAGGGCATATTGAAGAAGGATCAGCCGAGCGGTTCTTGTGGGAGAACAACTCCATTTGGCTCACTAACTTCACACACCATCAGGCTTCCAAGCAGCTCTCAAGGAAACTCAGTTTTCACACTCTATGCTTAGTGCCCTTTGTATGGCTAGGACTGAAATGAACCTGGTAGAGCATCCCACACAAACGAATGCTCCACATGCGGGTTTCACATGCCACCAACTCCACATTCACAGGCAACTTCAGCGCCACAGTCGTTTTCAGATAGCCCTCAATGCAAAGGCTCTAGACGCAAATATTGGTGTGAGAGCTAATTCAATCAAGGAAACACTGCATGTTGGTGAAGGGCATATTGAAGAAGGATCAGCCGAGTGGTTCTTGTGGGAGAACAACTCCATTTGGCTCACTAACTTCACACACCATCAGGCTTCCAAGCAGCTCTCAAGGAAACTCAGTTTTCACACTCTATGTTTAGTGCCCTTTGAGTGCATTATCTAGGAATGAACCTGGTAGAGCATCCCACACAAACAAATGTTCCACATGCGGGTTTCACATGCCACCAACTCCACATTCACAGGCAACTTCAGCGCCACAGCCGTTTTCAGATAGCCCTCAATGCAAAGGCTCTAGACGCAAATATTGGTGTGAGAGCTAATTCAATCAAGGAAACACTGCATGTTGGTGAAGGGCATATTGAAGAAGGATCAGCCGAGTGGTTCTTGTGGGAGAACAACTCCATTTGGCTCACTAACTTCACACACCATCAGGCTTCCAAGCAGCTCTCAAGGAAACTCAGTTTTCACACTCTATGCTTAGTGCCCTTTGAGTGCATTATCTAGGAATGAACCTGGTAGAGCATCCCACACAAACGAATGTTCCACATGCGGGTTTCACATGCCACCAACTCCACATTCTCAGGCAACTTCAGCGCCACAGCCGTTTTCAGATAGCCCTCAATGCAAAGGCTCTAGACGCAAATATTGGTGTGAGAGCTAATTCAATCAAGGAAACACTGCATGTTGGTGAAGGGCATATTGAAGAAGGATCAGCCGAGTGGTTCTTGTGGGAGAACAACTCCATTTGGCTCACTAACTTCACACACCATCAGGCTTCCAAGCAGCTCTCAAGGAAACTCAGTTTTCACACTCTATGCTTAGTGCCCTTTGAGTGCATTATCTAGGAATGAACCTGGTAGAGCATCCCACACAAACGAATGTTCCACATGCGGGTTTCACATGCCACCAACTCCACATTCTCAGGCAACTTCAGCGCCACAGCCGTTTTCAGATAGCCCTCAATGCAAAGGCTCTAGACGCAAATATTGGTGTGAGAGCTAATTCAATCAAGGAAACACTGCATGTTGGTGAAGGGCATATTGAAGAAGGATCAGCCGAGTGGTTCTTGTGGGAGAACAACTCCATTTGGCTCACTAACTTCACACACCATCAGGCTTCCAAGCAGCTCTCAAGGAAACTCAGTTTTCACACTCTAAGCCTAGTGCCCTTTGAGTGCATTATCTAGGAATGAACCTGGTAGAGCATCCCACACAAACGAATGCTCCACATGCGGGTTTCACATGCCACCAACTCCACATTCACAGGCAACTTCAGCGCCACAGCCGTTTTCAGATAGCCCTCAATGCAAAGGCTCTAGACGCAAATATTGGTGTGAGAGCTAATTCAATCAAGGAAACACTGCATGTTGGTGAAGGGCATATTGAAGAAGGATCAGCCGAGTGGTTCTTGTGGGAGAACAACTCCATTTGGCTCACTAACTTCACACACCATCAGGCTTCCAAGCAGCTCTCAAGGAAACTCAGTTTTCACACTCTATGTTTAGTGCCCTTTGAGTGCATTCTCTAGGAATGAACCTGGTAGAGCATCCCACACAAACGAATGCTCCACATGCGGGTTTCACATGCCACCAACTCCACATTCACAGGCAACTTCAGCGCCACAGCCGTTTTCAGATAGCCCTCAATGCAAAGGCTCTAGACGCAAATATTGGTGTGAGAGCTAATTCAATCAAGGAAACACTGCATGTTGGTGAAGGGCATATTGAAGAAGGATCAGCCGAGTGGTTCTTGTGGGAGAACAACTCCATTTGGCTCACTAACTTCACACACCATCAGGCTTCCAAGCAGCTCTCAAGGAAACTCAGTTTTCACACTCTATGTTTAGTGCCCTTTGAGTGCATTATCTAGGAATGAACCTGGTAGAGCATCCCACACAAACGAATGCTCCACATGCGGGTTTCACATGCCACCAACTCCACATTCTCAGGCAACTTCAGCGCCACAGCCGTTTTCAGATAGCCCTCAATGCAAAGGCTCTAGACGCAAATATTGGTGTGAGAGCTAATTCAATCAAGGAAACACTGCATGTTGGTGAAGGGCATATTGAAGAAGGATCAGCCGAGTGGTTCTTGTGGGAGAACAACTCCATTTGGCTCACTAACTTCACACACCATCAGGCTTCCAAGCAGCTCTCAAGGAAACTCAGTTTTCACACTCTATGCTTAGTGCCCTTTGAGTGCATTATGTAGGAATGAACCTGGTAGAGCATCCCACACAAACGAATGCTCCACATGCGGGTTTCACATGCCACCAACTCCACATTCACAGGCAACTTCAGCGCCACAGCCGTTTTCAGATAGCCCTCAATGCAAAGGCTCTAGACGCAAATATTGGTGTGAGAGCTAATTCAATCAAGGAAGCACTGCATGTTGGTGAAGGGCATATTGAAGAAGGATCAGCCGAGTGGTTCTTGTGGGAGAACAACTCCATTTGGCTCACTAACTTCACACACCATCAGGCTTCCAAGCAGCTCTCAAGGAAACTCAGTTTTCACACTCTAAGCCTAGTGCCCTTTGAGTGCATTATCTAGGAATGAACCTGGTAGAGCATCCCACACAAACGAATGCTCCACATGCGGGTTTCACATGCCACCAACTCCACATTCACAGGCAACTTCAGCGCCACAGCCGTTTTCAGATAGCCCTCAATGCAAAGGCTCTAGACGCAAATATTGGTGTGAGAGCTAATTCAATCAAGGAAACACTGCATGTTGGTGAAGGGCATATTGAAGAAGGATCAGCCGAGTGGTTCTTGTGGGAGAACAACTCCATTTGGCTCACTAACTTCACACACCATCAGGCTTCCAAGCAGCTCTCAAGGAAACTCAGTTTTCACACTCTATGTTTAGTGCCCTTTGAGTGCATTCTCTAGGAATGAACCTGGTAGAGCATCCCACACAAACGAATGCTCCACATGCAGGTTTCACATGCCACCAACTCCACATTCACAGGCAACTTCAGCGCCACAGCCGTTTTCAGATAGCCCTCAATGCAAAGGCTCTAGACGCAAATATTGGTGTGAGAGCTAATTCAATCAAGGAAACACTGCATGTTGGTGAAGGGCATATTGAAGAAGGATCAGCCGAGTGGTTCTTGTGGGAGAACAACTCCATTTGGCTCACTAACTTCACACACCATCAGGCTTCCAAGCAGCTCTCAAGGAAACTCAGTTTTCACACTCTATGTTTAGTGCCCTTTGAGTGCATTATCTAGGAATGAACCTGGTAGAGCATCCCACACAAACGAATGCTCCACATGCGGGTTTCACATGCCACCAACTCCACATTCTCAGGCAACTTCAGCGCCACAGCCGTTTTCAGATAGCCCTCAATGCAAAGGCTCTAGACGCAAATATTGGTGTGAGAGCTAATTCAATCAAGGAAACACTGCATGTTGGTGAAGGGCATATGGAAGAAAAATCAGCCGAGTGGTTCTTGTGGGAGAACAACTCCATTTGGCTCACTAACTTCACACACCATCAGGCTTCCAAGCAGCTCTCAAGGAAACTCAGTTTTCACACTCTATGCTTAGTGCCCTTTGAGTGCATTATCTAGGAATGAACCTGATAGAGCATCCCACACAAACAAATGTTCCACATGCGGGTTTCACATGCCACCAACTCCACATTCTCATGCAACTTCAGCGCCACAGCCGTTTTCAGATAGCCCTCAATGCAAAGGCTCTAGACGCAAATATTGGTGTGAGAGCTAATTCAATCAAGGAAACACTGCATGTTGGTGAAGGGCATATAGAAGAAGAATCAGCCGAGTGGTTCTTGTGGGAGAACAACTCCATTTGGCTCACTAACTTCACACACCATCAGGCTTCCAAGCAGCTCTCAAGGAAACTCAGTTTTCACACTCTATGCTTAGTGCCCTTTGAGTGCATTATCTAGGAATGAACCTGGTAGAGCATCCCACACAAACGAATGTTCCACATGCGGGTTTCACATGCCACCAACTCCACATTCTCAGGCAACTTCAGCGCCACAGCCGTTTTCAGATAGCCCTCAATGCAAAGGCTCTAGACGCAAATATTGGTGTGAGAGCTAATTCAATCAAGGAAACACTGCATGTTGGTGAAGGGCATATTGAAGAAGGATCAGCCGAGTGGTTCTTGTGGGAGAACAACTCCATTTGGCTCACTAACTTCACACACCATCAGGCTTCCAAGCAGCTCTCAAGGAAACTCAGTTTTCACACTCTATGCTTAGTGCCCTTTGAGTGCATTATCTAGGAATGAACCTGGTAGAGCATCCCACACAAATGAATGCTCCACATGCGGGTTTCACATGCCACCAACTCCACATTCACAGGCAACTTCAGCGCCACAGCCGTTTTCAGATAGCCCTCAATGCAAAGGCTCTAGACGCAAATATTGGTGTGAGAGCTAATTCAATCAAGGAAGCACTGCATGTTTAGAAGGGCATATTGAAGAAGGATCAGCCGAGTGGTTCTTGTGGGAGAACAACTCCATTTGGCTCACTAACTTCACACACCATCAGGCTTCCAAGCAGCTCTCAAGGAAACTCAGTTTTCACACTCTAAGCCTAGTGCCCTTTGAGTGCATTATCTAGGAATGAACCTGGTAGAGCATCCCACACAAACGAATGTTCCACATGCGGGTTTCACATGCCACCAACTCCACATTCTCAGGCAACTTCAGCGCCACAGCCGTTTTCAGATAGCCCTCAATGCAAAGGCTCTAGACGCAAATATTGGTGTGAGAGCTAATTCAATCAAGGAAACACTGCATGTTGGTGAAGGGCATATTGAAGAAGGATCAGCCGAGTGGTTCTTGTGGGAGAACAACTCCATTTGGCTCACTAACTTCACACACCATCAGGCTTCCAAGCAGCTCTCAAGGAAACTCAGTTTTCACACTCTATGTTTAGTGCCCTTTGAGTGCATTCTCTAGGAATGAACCTGGTAGAGCATCCCACACAAATGAATGCTCCACATGCGGGTTTCACATGCCACCAACTCCACATTCACAGGCAACTTCAGCGCCACAGCCGTTTTCAGATAGCCCTCAATGCAAAGGCTCTAGACGCAAATATTGGTGTGAGAGCTAATTCAATCAAGGAAGCACTGCATGTTTAGAAGGGCATATTGAAGAAGGATCAGCCGAGTGGTTCTTGTGGGAGAACAACTCCATTTGGCTCACTAACTTCACACACCATCAGGCTTCCAAGCAGCTCTCAAGGAAACTCAGTTTTCACACTCTAAGCCTAGTGCCCTTTGAGTGCATTATCTAGGAATGAACCTGGTAGAGCATCCCACACAAACGAATGCTCCACATGCGGGTTTCACATGCCACCAACTCCACATTCACAGGCAACTTCAGCGCCACAGCCGTTTTCAGATAGCCCTCAATGCAAAGGCTCTAGACGCAAATATTGGTGTGAGAGCTAATTCAATCAAGGAAACACTGCATGTTGGTGAAGGGCATATTGAAGAAGGATCAGCCGAGTGGTTCTTGTGGGAGAACAACTCCATTTGGCTCACTAACTTCACACACCATCAGGCTTCCAAGCAGCTCTCAAGGAAACTCAGTTTTCACACTCTATGCTTAGGGCCCTTTGAGTGCATTATCTAGGAATGAACCTGGTAGAGCATCCCACACAAACGAATGCTCCACATGCGGGTTTCACATGCCACCAACTCCACATTCACAGGCAACTTCAGCGCCACAGCCGTTTTCAGATAGCCCTCAATGCAAAGGCTCTAGACGCAAATATTGGTGTGAGAGCTAATTCAATCAAGGAAGCACTGCATGTTGGTGAAGGGCATATTGAAGAAGGATCAGCCGAGTGGTTCTTGTGGGAGAACAACTCCATTTGGCTCACTAACTTCACACACCATCAGGCTTCCAAGCAGCTCTCAAGGAAACTCAGTTTTCACACTCTAAGCCTAGTGCCCTTTGAGTGCATTATCTAGGAATGAACCTGGTAGAGCATCCCACACAAACGAATGCTGCACATGCGGGTTTCACATGCCACCAACTCCACATTCACAGGCAACTTCAGCGCCACAGCCGTTTTCAGATAGCCCTCAATGCAAAGGCTCTAGACGCAAATATTGGTGTGAGAGCTAATTCAATCAAGGAAACACTGCATGTTGGTGAAGGGCATATTGAAGAAGGATCAGCCGAGTGGTTCTTGTGGGAGAACAACTCCATTTGGCTCACTAACTTCACACACCATCAGGCTTCCAAGCAGCTCTCAAGGAAACTCAGTTTTCACACTCTATGTTTAGTGCCCTTTGAGTGCATTATCTAGGAATGAACCTGGTAGAGCATCCCACACAAACGAATGCTCCACATGCGGGTTTCACATGCCACCAACTCCACATTCACAGGCAACTTCAGCGCCACAGCCGTTTTCAGATAGCCCTCAATGCAAAGGCTCTAGACGCAAATATTGGCGTGAGAGCTAATTCAATCAAGGAAACACTGCATGTTGGTGAAGGGCATATTGAAGAAGAATCAGCCGAGTGGTTCTTGTGGGAGAACAACTCCATTTGGCTCACTAACTTCACACACCATCAGGCTTCCAAGCAGCTCTCAAGGAAACTCAGTTTTCACACTCTATGCTTAGTGCCCTTTGAGTGCCTAGGACTGAAATGAAGCTTGGTCAGCATCCCACACAAACGAATGCTCCACATGCGGGTTTCACATGCCACCAACTCCACATTCACA
>NW_026698337.1:0-221680 GCF_030435755.1 Ochotona princeps
TACACAAACGAATGCTCCACATGCGGGTTTCACATGCCATCAACTCCACATTCACAGGCAACTTCAGCGCCACACCGTTTTCAGATAGCCCTCAATGCAAAGGCTCTAGACGCAAATATTGGTGTGACAGCTAATTCAATCAAGGAAACACTGCATGTTGGTGAAGGGCATATTGAAGAAGGATCAGCCGAGTGGTTCTTGTGGGAGAACAACTCCATTTGGCTCACTAACTTCACACACCATCAGGCTTCCAAGCAGCTCTCAAGGAAACTCAGTTTTCACACTCTATGCTTAGTGCCCTTTGAGTGCCTAGACAGGAATGAACTGGTAGAGCATCGCCACACAAACTGAATGCTCCACATGCTGGGATTTCACATGCCACCAACTCCACATTCACAGGCAACTTCAGCGCCACAGCCGTTTTCAGATAGCCCTCAATGCAAAGGCTCTAGACGCAAATATTGGTGTGAGAGCTAATTCAATCAAGGAAACACTGCATGTTGGTGAAGGGCATATTGAAGAAGGATCAGCCGAGTGGTTCTTGTGTGAGAACAACTCCATTTGGCTCACTAACTTCACACACCATCAGGCTTCCAAGCAGCTCTCAAGGAAACTCAGTTTTCACACTCTATGCTTAGTGCCCTTTGAGTACCTAGGACTGAAATGAAGCTGGTAGAGCATCCCACACAAACGAATGCTCCACATGCGGGTTTCACATGCCACCAACTCCACATTGACAGGCAACTTCAGCGCCACAGCCGTTTTCAGATAGCCCTCAATGCAAAGGCTCTAGACGCAAATATTGGTGTGAGAGCTAATTCAATCAAGCAAACACTGCATGTTGGTGAAGGGCATATTGAAGAAGGATCAGCCGAGTGGTTCTTGTGGGAGAACAACTCCATTTGGCTCACTAACTTCACACACCATCAGGCTTCCAAGCATCTCTCAAGGAAACTCAGTTTTCACACTCTATGCTTAGAGCCCTTTGAGTGCATTATCTAGGAATGAACCTGGAAGAGCATCCCACAAAAACGAATGCTCCACATGCGGGTTTCACATGCCATCAACTCCACATTCTCAGGCAACTTCAGCGCCACAGCCGTTTTCAGATAGCCCTCAATGCAAAGGCTCTAGACGCAAATATTGGTGTGAGAGCTAATTCAATCAAGGAAACACTGCATGTTGGTGAAGGGCATATTGAAGAAGGATCAGCCGAGTGGTTCTTGTGGGAGAACAACTCCATTTGGCTCACTAACTTCACACACCATCAGGCTTCCAAATGGTTCTTTGGCTCACTAACTTCACACACCATCAGGCTTCCAAGCAGCTCTCAATGAAACTCAGTTTTCACACTCTATGCTTAGTGCCCTTTGAGTGCATTATCTAGGAATGAACCTGGTAGAGCATCCCACACAAACGAATGCTCCACATGCGGGTTTCACATGCCACCAACTCCACATTCTCACGCAACTTCAGCGCCACAGCAGTTTTCAGATAGCCCTCAATGCAAAGACTCTAGACACAAATATTGGTGTGAGAGCTAATTCAATCAAGGAAACACTTCATGTTGGTGAAGGGCATATTGAAGAAGGATCAGCCGAGTGGTTCTTGTGGGAGAACAACTCCATTTGGCTCACTAACTTCACACACCATCAGGCTTCCAAGCAGCTCTCAAGGAAACTCAGTATTCACACTCTATGCTTAGTGCCCTTTGAGTACCTAGGACTGAAATGAAGCTGGTGGAGCATCCCACACAAACGAATGCTCCACATGCGGATTTCACATGCCACCAACTCCACATTCACAGGCAACTTCAGCGCCACAGCCGTTTTCAGATAGCCCTCAATGCAAAGGCTCTAGACGCAAATATTGGTGTGAGAGCTAATTCAATCAAGGAAACACTGCATGTTGGTGAAGGGCATATTGAAGAAGGATCAGCCGAGTGGTTCTTGTGGGAGAACAACTCCATTTGGCTCACTAACTTCACACACCATCAGGCTTCCAAGCAGCTCTCAAGGAAACTCAGTTTTCACACTCTATGCTTAGTGCCCTTTGAGTACCTAGGACTGAAATGAAGCTGGTAGAGCATCCCACACAAACGAATGCTCCACATGCGGGTTTCACATGCCACCAACTCCACATTGACAGGCAACTTCAGCGCCACAGCCGTTTTCAGATAGCCGTCAATGCAAAGGCTCTAGACGCAAATATTGGTGTGAGAGCTAATTCAATCAAGGAAACACTGCATGTTGGTGAAGGGCATATTGAAGAAGGATCAGCCGAGTGGTTCTTGTGGGAGAACAACTCCATTTGGCTCACTAACTTCACACACCATCAGGCTTCCAAGCATCTCTCAAGGAAACTCAGTTTTCACACTCTATGCTTAGAGCCCTTTGAGTGCATTATCTAGGAATGAACCTGGAAGAGCATCCCACAAAAACGAATGCTCCACATGCGGGTTTCACATGCCATCAACTCCACATTCTCAGGAAACTTCAGCGCCACAGCCGTTTTCAGATAGCCCTCAATGCAAAGGCTCTAGACGCAAATATTGGTGTGAGAGCTAATTCAATCAAGGAAACACTGCATGTTGGTGAAGGGCATATTGAAGAAGGATCAGCCGAGTGGTTCTTGTGGGAGAACAACTCCATTTGGATCACTAACTTCACACACCATCAGGCTTCCAAGCAGCTCTCAAGGAAACTCAGTTTTCACACTCTATGCTTAGTGCCCTTTGAGTGCATTATCTAGGAATGAACCTGGTAGAGCATCCCACACAAACGAATGCTCCACATGCGGGTTTCACATGCCACCAACTCCACATTCACAGGCAACTTCAGCGCCACAGCCATTTTCAGATAGCCCTCAATGCAAAGGCTCTAGACGCAAATATTGGTGTGAGAGCTAATTCAATCAAGGAAACACTGCATGTTGGTGAAGGGCATATTGAAGAAGGATCAGCCGAGTGGTTCTTGTGGGAGAACAACTCCATTTGGCTCACTAACTTCACACACCATCAGGCTTCCAAGCAGCTCTCAAGGAAACTCAGTTTTCACACTCTATGCTTAGAGCCCTTTGAGTGCATTATCTAGGAATGAACCTGGAAGAGCATCCCACACAAACGAATGCTCCACATGCGGGTTTCACATGCCATCAACTCCACATTCTCAGGCAACTTCAGCGCCACAGCCGTTTTCAGATAGCCCTCAATGCAAAGGCTCTAGACGCAAATATTGGTGTGAGAGCTAATTCAATCAAGGAAACACTGCATGTTGGTGAAGGGCATATTGAAGAAGGATCAGCCGAGTGGTTCTTGTGGGAGAACAACTCCATTTGGCTCACTAACTTCACACACCATCAGGCTTCCAAATGGTTCTTTGGCTCACTAACTTCACACACCATCAGGCTTCCAAGCAGCTCTCAAGGAAACTCAGTTTTCACACTCTATGCTTAGTGCCCTTTGAGAACCTAGGACTGAAATGAAGCTGGTAGAGCATCCCACAAAAACGAATGCTCCACATGCGGGTTTCACATGCCACCAACTCCACATTCACAGGCAACTTCAGCGCCACAGCCGTTTTCAGATAGCCCTCAATGCAAAGGCTCTAGACGCAAATATTGGTGTGAGAGCTAATTCAATCAAGGAAACACTGCATGTTGGTGAAGGGCATATTGAAGAAGGATCAGCCGAGTGGTTCTTGTGGGAGAACAACTCCATTTGGCTAACTAACTTCACACACCATCAGGCTTCCAAGCAGCTCTCAAGGAAACTCAGTTTTCACACTCTATGCTTAGTGCCCTTTGAGTGCATTATCTAGGAATGAACCTGGTAGAGCATCCCACACAAACGAATGCTCCACATGCGGGTTTCACATGCCACCAACTAAACATTCACAGGCAACTTCAGCGCCACAGCCGTTTTCAGATAGCCCTCAATGCAAAGGCTCTAGACGCAAATATTGGTGTGAGAGCTAATTCAATCAAGGAAACACTGCATGTTGGTGAAGGGCATATTGAAGAAGGATCAGCCGAGTGGTTCTTGTGGGAGAACAACTCCATTTGGCTCACTAACTTCACACACCATCACGCTTCCAAATGGTTCTTTGGCTCACTAACTTCACACACCATCAGGCTTCCGAGCAGCTCTCAAGGAAACTCAGTTTTCACACTCTATGCTTAGTGCCCTTTGAGTGCATTATCTAGGAATGAACCTGGTAGAGCATCCCACACAAACGAATGCTCCACATGCGGGTTTCACATGCCACCAACTCCACATTCTCAGGCAACTTCAGCGCCACAGCAGTTTTCACGTAGCCCTCAATGCAAAGGCTCTAGACGCAAATATTGGTGTGAGAGCTAATTCAATCAATGAAACACTGCATGTTGGTGAAGGGCATATTGAAGAAGGATCAGCCGAGTGGTTCTTGTGGGAGAACAACTCCATTTGGCTCACTAACTTCACACACCATCAGGCTTCCAAGCAGCTCTCAAGGAAACTCAGTTTTCACACTCTATGCTTAGAGCCCTTTGAGTGCATTATCTAGGAATGAACCTGGAAGAGCATCCCACAAAAACGAATGCTCCACATGCGGGTTTCACATGCCATCAACTCCACATTCTCAGGCAACTTCAGCGCCACAGACGTTTTCAGATAGCCCTCAATGCAAAGGCTCTAGACGCAAATATTGGTGTGAGAGCTAATTCAATCAAGGAAACACTGCATGTTGGTGAAGGGCATATTGAAGAAGGATCAGCCGAGTGGTTCTTGTGGGAGAACAACTCCATTTGGCTCACTAACTTCACACACCATCAGGCTTCCAAATGGTTCTTTGGCTCACTAACTTCACACACCATCAGGCTTCCAAGCAGCTCTCAAGGAAACTCAGTTTTCACACTCTATGCTTAGTGCCCTTTGAGTGCATTATCTAGGAATGAACCTGGTAGAGCATCCCACACAAACGAATTCTCCACATGCGGGTTTCACATGCCACCAACTCCACATTCTCACGCAACTTCAGCGCCACAGCAGTTTTCAGATAGCCCTCAATGCAAAGACTCTAGACGCAAATATTGGTGTGAGAGCTAATTCAATCAAGGAAACACTGCATGTTGGTGAAGGGCATATTGAAGAAGGATCAGCCGAGTGGTTCTTGTGGGAGAACAACTCCATTTGGCTCACTAACTTCACACACCATCAGGCTTCCAAGCAGCTCTCAAGGAAACTCAGTTTTCACACTCTATGCTTAGTGCCCTTTGAGTGCATTATCTAGGAATGAACCTGGTAGAGCATCCCACACAAACGAATGCTCCACATGCGGGTTTCACATGCCACCAACTCCACATTCACAGGCAACTTCAGCGCCATAGCCGTTTTCAGATAGCCCTCAGTGCAAAGGCTCTAGACGCAAATATTGGTGTGAGAGCTAATTCAATCAAGGAAACACTGCATGTTGGTGAAGGGCATATTGAAGAAGGATCAGCCGAGTGGTTCTTGTGGGAGAACAACTCCATTTGGCTCACTAACTTCACACACCATCACGCTTCCAAATGGTTCTTTGGCTCACTAACTTCACACACCATCAGGCTTCCAAGCAGCTCTCAAGGAAACTCAGTTTTCACACTCTATGCTTAGTGCCCTTTGAGTGCATTATCTAGGAATGAACCTGGTAGAGCATCCCACACAAACGAATGCTCCACATGCGGGTTTCACATGCCACCAACTCCACATTCTCACGCAACTTCAGCGCCACAGCCGTTTTCACATAGCCCTCAATGCAAAGGCTCTAGACGCAAATATTGGTGTGAGAGCTAATTCAATCAAGGAAACACTGCATGTTGGTGAAGGGCATATTGAAGAAGGATCAGCCGAGTGGTTCTTGTGGGAGAACAACTCCATTTGGCTCACTAACTTCACACACCATCAGGCTTCCAAGCAGCTCTCAAGGAAACTCAGTTTTCACACTCTATGCTTAGTGCCCTTTGAGTACCTAGGACTGAAATGAAGCTGGTAGAGCATCCCACACAAACGAATGCTCCACATGCGGGTTTCACATGCCACCAACTCCACATTCACAGGCACCTTCAGCGCCACAGCCGTTTTCAGATAGCCCTCAATGCAAAGGCTCTAGACGCAAATATTGGTGTGAGAGCTAATTCAATCAAGGAAACACTGCATGTTGGTGAAGGGCATATTGAAGAAGGATCAGCCGAGTGGTTCTTGTGGGAGAACAACTCCATTTGGCTCACTAACTTCACACACCATCAGGCTTCCAAGCAGTTCTCAAGGAAACTCAGTTTTCACACTCTATGCTTAGAGCCCTTTGAGTGCATTATCTAGGAATGAACCTGGAAGAGCATCCCACAAAAGCGAATGCTCCACATGCGGGTTTCACATGCCATCAACTCCACATTCTCAGGCAACTTCAGTGCCACAGGCATTTTCAGATAGCCCTCAATGCAAAGGCTCTAGACGCAAATATTGGTGTGAGAGCTAATTCAATCAAGGAAACACTGCATGTGGGTGAAGGGCATATTGAAGAAGGATCAGCCGAGTGGTTCTTGTGGGAGAACAACTCCATTTGGCTCACTAACTTCACACACCATCACGCTTCCAAATGGTTCTTTGGCTCACTAACTTCACACACCATCAGGCTTCCAAGCAGCTCTCAAGGAAACTCAGTTTTCACACTCTATGCTTAGTGCCCTTTGAGTACCTAGGACTGAAATGAAGCTGGTAGAGCATCCCACACAAACGAATGCTCCACATGCGGGTTTCACATGCCACCAACTCCACATTCACAGGCAACTTCAGCGCCACAGCCGTTTTCAGATAGCCCTCAATGCAAAGGCTCTAGACGCAAATATTGGTGTGAGAGCTAATTCAATCAAGGAAACACTGCATGTTGGTGAAGGGCATATTGAAGAAGGATCAGCCGAGTGGTTCTTGTGGGAGAACAACTCCATTTGGCTCACTAACTTCACACACCATCAGGCTTCCAAGCAGCTCTCAAGGAAACTCAGTTTTCACACTCTATGCTTAGTGCCCTTTGAGTGCATTATCTAGGAATGATCCTGGTAGAGCATCCCACACAAACGAATGCTCCACATGCGGGTTTCACATGCCACCAACTCCACATTCACAGGCAACTTCAGCGCCACAGCCGTTTTCAGATAGCCCTCAATGCAAAGGCTCTAGACGCAAATATTGGTGTGAGAGCTAATTCAATCAAGGAAACACTGCATGTTGGTGAAGGGCATATTGAAGAAGGATCAGCCGAGTGGTTCTTGTGGGAGAACAACTCCATTTGGCTCACTAACTTCACACACCATCACGCTTCCAAATGGTTCTTTGGCTCACTAACTTCACACACCATCAGGCTTCCAAGCAGCTCTCAAGGAAACTCAGTTTTCACACTCTATGCTTAGTGCCCTTTGAGTGCATTATCTAGGAATGAACCTGGTAGAGCATCCCACACAAACGAATGCTCCACATGCGGGTTTCACATGCCACCAACTCCACATTCTCACGCAACTTCAGCGCCACAGCCGTTTTCACATAGCCCTCAATGCAAAGGCTCTAGACGCAAATATTGGTGTGAGAGCTAATTCAATCAAGGAAACACTGCATGTTGGTGAAGGGCATATTGAAGAAGGATCAGCCGAGTGGTTCTTGTGGGAGAACAACTCCATTTGGCTCACTAACTTCACACACCATCAGGCTTCCAAGCAGCTCTCAAGGAAACTCAGTTTTCACACTCTATGCTTAGTGCCCTTTGAGTACCTAGGACTGAAATGAAGCTGGTAGAGCATCCCACACAAACGAATGCTCCACATGCGGGTTTCACATGCCACCAACTCCACATTCACAGGCACCTTCAGCGCCACAGCCGTTTTCAGATAGCCCTCAATGCAAAGGCTCTAGACGCAAATATTGGTGTGAGAGCTAATTCAATCAAGGAAACACTGCATGTTGGTGAAGGGCATATTGAAGAAGGATCAGCCGAGTGGTTCTTGTGGGAGAACAACTCCATTTGGCTCACTAACTTCACACACCATCAGGCTTCCAAGCAGTTCTCAAGGAAACTCAGTTTTCACACTCTATGCTTAGAGCCCTTTGAGTGCATTATCTAGGAATGAACCTGGAAGAGCATCCCACAAAAGCGAATGCTCCACATGCGGGTTTCACATGCCATCAACTCCACATTCTCAGGCAACTTCAGCGCCACAGGCATTTTCAGATAGCCCTCAATGCAAAGGCTCTAGACGCAAATATTGGTGTGAGAGCTAATTCAATCAAGGAAACACTGCATGTGGGTGAAGGGCATATTGAAGAAGGATCAGCCGAGTGGTTCTTGTGGGAGAACAACTCCATTTGGCTCACTAACTTCACACACCATCACGCTTCCAAATGGTTCTTTGGCTCACTAACTTCACACACCATCAGGCTTCCAAGCAGCTCTCAAGGAAACTCAGTTTTCACACTCTATGCTTAGTGCCCTTTGAGTACCTAGGACTGAAATGAAGCTGGTAGAGCATCCCACACAAACGAATGCTCCACATGCGGGTTTCACATGCCACCAACTCCACATTCACAGGCACCTTCAGCGCCACAGCCGTTTTCAGATAGCCCTCAATGCAAAGGCTCTAGACGCAAATATTGGTGTGAGAGCTAATTCAATCAAGGAAACACTGCATGTTGGTGAAGGGCATATTGAAGAAGGATCAGCCGAGTGGTTCTTGTGGGAGAACAACTCCATTTGGCTCACTAACTTCACACACCATCAGGCTTCCAAGCAGCTCTCAAGGAAACTCAGTTTTCACACTCTATGCTTAGTGCCCTTTGAGTGCATTATCTAGGAATGATCCTGGTAGAGCATCCCACACAAACGAATGCTCCACATGCGGGTTTCACATGCCACCAACTCCACATTCACAGGCAACTTCAGCGCCACAGCCGTTTTCAGATAGCCCTCAATGCAAAGGCTCTAGACGCAAATATTGGTGTGAGAGCTAATTCAATCAAGGAAACACTGCATGTTGGTGAAGGGCATATTGAAGAAGGATCAGCCGAGTGGTTCTTGTGGGAGAACAACTCCATTTGGCTCACTAACTTCACACACCATCACGCTTCCAAATGGTTCTTTGGCTCACTAACTTCACACACCATCAGGCTTCCGAGCAGCTCTCAAGGAAACTCAGTTTTCACACTCTATGCTTAGTGCCCTTTGAGTGCATTATCTAGGAATGAACCTGGTAGAGCATCCCACACAAACGAATGCTCCACATGCGGGTTTCACATGCCACCAACTCCACATTCTCACGCAACTTCAGCGTCACAGCCGTTTTCACATAGCCCTCAATGCAAAGGCTCTAGACGCAAATATTGGTGTGAGAGCTAATTCAATCAAGGAAACACTGCATGTTGGTGAAGGGCATATTGAAGAAGGATCAGCCGAGTGGTTCTTGTGGGAGAACAACTCCATTTGGCTCACTAACTTCACACACCATCAGGCTTCCAAGCAGCTCTCAAGGAAACTCAGTTTTCACACTCTATGCTTAGTGCCCTTTGAGTACCTAGGACTGAAATGAAGCTGGTAGAGCATCCCACACAAACGAATGCTCCACATGCGGGTTTCACATGCCACCAACTCCACATTCACAGGCAACTTCAGCGCCACAGCCGTTTTCAGATAGCCCTCAATGCAAAGGCTCTAGACGCAAATATTGGTGTGAGAGCTAATTCAATCAAGGAAACACTGCATGTTGGTGAAGGGCATATTGAAGAAGGATCAGCCGAGTGGTTCTTGTGGGAGAACAACTCCATTTGGCTCACTAACTTCACACACCATCAGGCTTCCAAGCAGCTCTCAAGGAAACTCAGTTTTCACACTCTATGCTTAGTGCCCTTTGAGTGCCTAGGACTGAAATGAACCTGGTCGAGCATCCCACACAAACGAATGCTCCACATGCGGGTTTCACATGCCACCAACTCCACATTCTCACGCAACTTCAGCGCCACAGCCGTTTTCAGATAGCCCTCAATGCAAAGGCTCTAGACGCAAATATTGGTGTGAGAGCTAATTCAATCAAGGAAACACTGCATGTTGGTGAAGGGCATATTGAAGAAGGATCAGCCGAGTGGTTCTTGTGGGAGAACAACTCCATTTGGCTCACTAACTTCACACACCATCAGGCTTCCAAGCATCTCTCAAGGAAACTCAGTTTTCACACTCTATGCTTAGAGCCCTTTGAGTGCATTATCTATGAATGAACCTGGAAGAGCATCCCACACAAACGAATGCTCCACATGCGGGTTTCACATGCCACCAACTCCACATTCACAGGCAACTTCAGCGCCACAGCCGTTTTCAGATAGCCCTCAATGCAAAGGCTCTAGACGCAAATATTGGTGTGAGAGCTAATTCAATCAAGGAAACACTGCATGTTGGTGAAGGGCATATTGAAGAAGGATCAGCCGAGTGGTTCTTGTGGGAGAACAACTCCATTTGGCTCACTAACTTCACACACCATCAGGCTTCCAAGCAGCTCTCAAGGAAACTCAGTTTTCACACTCTATGCTTAGTGCCCTTTGAGTGCATTACCTAGGAATGAACCTGGTAGAGCATCCCACACAAACGAATGCTCCACATGCGGGTTTCACATGCCACCAACTCCACATTCTCACGCAACTTCAGCGCCACAGCCATTTTCAGATAGCCCTCAATGCAAAGGCTCTAGACGCAAATATTGGTGTGAGAGCTAATTCAATCAAGGAAACACTGCATGTTGGTGAATGGCATATTGAAGAAGGATCAGCCGAGTGGTTCTTGTGGGAGAACAACTCCATTTGGCTCACTAACTTCACACACCATCAGGCTTCCAAGCAGCTCTCAAGGAAACTCAGTTTTCACACTCTATGCTTAGTGCCCTTTGAGTACCTAGGACTGAATGAAGCTGGTAGAGCATCCCACACAAACGAATGCTCCACATGCGGGTTTCACATGCCACCAACTCCACATTGACAGGCAACTTCAGCGCCACAGCCGTTTTCCAGATAGCCCTCAATGCAAAGGCTCTAGACGCAAATATTGGTGTGAGAGCTAATTCAATCAAGGAAACACTGCATGTTGGTGAAGGGCATATTGAAGAAGGATCGGAACTGTGGTTCTTGTGGGAGAACAACTCCATTTGGCTCACTAACTTCACACACCATCAGGCTTCCAAGCAGCTCTCAAGGAAACTCAGTTTTCACACTCTATGCTTAGTGCCCTTTGAGTGCATTATCTAGGAATGAACCTGGTAGAGCATCCCACGCAAACGAATGCTCCACACGCGGGTTTCACATGCCACCAACTCCACATTCACAGGCAACTTCAGCGCCACAGCCGTTTTCAGATAGCCCTCAATGCAAAGGCTCTAGACGCAAATATTGGTGTGAGAGCTAATTCAATCAAGGAAACACTGCATGTTGGTGAAGGGCATATTGAAGAAGGATCAGCCGAGTGGTTCTTGTGGGAGAACAACTCCATTTGCTCACTAACTTCACACACCATCAGGCTTCCAAGCAGCTCTCAAGGAAACTCAGTTTTCACACTCTATGCTTAGTGCCCTTTGAGTGCATTATCTAGGAATGAACCTGGTAGAGCATCCCACACAAACGAATGCTCCACATGCGGGTTTCACATGCCACCAACTCCACATTGACAGGCAACTTCAGCGCCACAGCCGTTTTCAGATAGCCCTCAATGCAAAGGCTCTAGACGCAAATATTGGTGTGAGAGCTAATTCAATCAAGGAAACACTGCATGTTGGTGAAGGGCATATTGAAGAAGGATCAGCCGAGTGGTTCTTGTGGAGAACAACTCCATTTGGCTCACTAACTTCACACACCATCAGGCTTCCAAGCAGCTCTCAAGGAAACTCAGTTTTCACACTCTATGCTTAGAGCCCTTTGAGTGCATTATCTAGGAATGAACCTGGAAGAGCATCCCACAAAAACGAATGCTCCACATGCGGGTTTCACATGCCATCAACTCCACATTCTCAGGCAACTTCAGCGCCACAGCCGTTTTCACATAGCCCTCAATGCAAAGGCTCTAGACGCAAATATTGGTGTGAGAGCTAATTCAATCAAGGAAACACTGCATGTTGGTGAAGGGCATATTGAAGAAGGATCAGCCGAGTGGTTCTTGTGGGAGAACAACTCCATTAGGCTCACTAACTTCACACACCATCAGGCTTCCATGCAGCTCTCAAGGAAACTCAGTTTTCACACTCTATGCTTAGTGCCCTTTGAGTACCTAGGACTGAAATGAAGCTGGTAGAGCATCCCACACAAACGAATGCTCCACATGCGGGTTTCACATGCCACCAACTCCACATTCACAGGCAACTTCAGCGCCACAGCCATTTTCAGATAGCCCTCAATGCAAAGGCTCTAGACGCAAATATTGGTGTGAGAGCTAATTCAATCAAGGAAACACTGCATGTTGGTGAAGGGCATATTGAAGAAGGATCAGCCGAGTGGTTCTTGTGGGAGAACAACTCCATTTGGCTCACTAACTTCACACACCATCAGGCTTCCAAGCAGCTCTCAGGAAACTCAGTTTTCACACTCTATGCTTAGTGCCCTTCGAGTGCATTATCTAGGAATGAACCTGGTAGAGCATCCCACACAAACGAATGCTCCACATGCGGGTTTCACATGCCACCAACTCCACATTCACAGGCAACTTCAGCGCCACAGCCATTTTCAGATAGCCCTCAATGCAAAGGCTCTAGACGCAAATATTGGTGTGAGAGCTAATTCAATCAAGGAAACACTGCATGTTGGTGAAGGGCATATTGAAGAAGGATCAGCCGAGTGTTCTTGTGGGAGAACAACTCCATTTGGCTCACTAACTTCACACACCATCAGGCTTCCAAGCAGCTCTCAAGGAAACTCAGTTTCACACTCTATGCTTAGTGCCCTTTGAGTGCATTATCTAGGAATGAACCTGGAAGAGCATCCACAAAAACGAATGCTCCACATGCGGGTTTCACATGCCATCAACTCCACATTCTCAGGCAACTTCAGCGCCACAGCCGTTTTCAGATAGCCCTCAATGCAAAGGCTCTAGACGCAAATATTGGTGTGAGAGCTAATTCAATCAAGGAAACACTGCATGTTGGTGAAGGGCATATTGAAGAAGGATCAGCCGAGTGGTTCTTGTGGGAGAACAACTCCATTTGGCTCACTAACTTCACACACCATCAGGCTTCCAAATGGTTCTTTGGCTCACTAACTTCACACACCATCAGGCTTCCAAGCAGCTCTCAAGGAAACTCAGTTTTCACACTCTATGCTTAGTGCCCTTTGAGTGCATTATCTAGGAATGAACCTGGTAGAGCATCCCACACAAACGAATGCTCCACTGCGGGTTTCACATGCCACCAACTCCACATTCTCAGGCAACTTCAGCGCCACAGCCGTTTTCACATAGCCCTCAATGCAAAGGCTCTAGACGCAAATATTGGTGTGAGAGCTAATTCAATCAAGGAAACACTGCATGTTGGTGAAGGGCATATTGAAGATGGATCAGCCGAGTGGTTCTTGTGGGAGAACAACTCCATTTGGCTCACTAAATTCGCACACCATCAGGCTTCCAAGCAGCTCTCAAGGAAACTCAGTTTCACACTCTATGCTTAGTGCCCTTTGAGTACCTAGGACTGACATGAAGCTTGGTGAGCATCCCACGCAAACGAATGCTCCACATGCGGGTTTCACATGCCACCAACTCCACATTCACAGGCAACTTCAGCGCCACAGCCATTTTCAGATAGCCCTCAATGCAAAGGCTCTAGACGCAAATATTGGTGTGAGAGCTAATTCAATCAAGGAAACACTGCATGTTGGTGAAGGGCATATTGAAGAAGGATCAGCCGAGTGGTTCTTGTGGGAGAACAACTCCATTTGGCTCACTAACTTCACACACCATCAGGCTTCCAAGCAGCTCTCAAGGAAACTCAGTTTTCACACTCTATGCTTAGTGCCCTTTGAGTGCATTATCTAGGGATGAACCTGGTAGAGCATCCCACACAAACGAATGCTCCACATGCGGGTTTCACATGCCACCAACTCCACATTCACAGGCAACTTCAGCGCCACAGCCGTTTTCAGATAGCCCTCAATGCAAAGGCTCTAGACGCAAATATTGGTGTGAGAGCTAATTCAAACAAGGAAACACTGCATGTTGGTGAAGGGCATATTGAAGAAGGATCAGCCGAGTGGTTCTTGTGGAGAACAACTCCAATTGGCTCACTAACTTCACACACCATCAGGCTTCCAAGCAGCTCTCAAGGAAACTCAGTTTTCACACTCTATGCTTAGTGCCCTTTGAGTGCCTAGGACTGACATGAAGCTTGGTGAGCATCCCACGCAAACGAATGCTCCACATGCGGGTTTCACATGCCACCAACTCCACATTCACAGGCAACTTCAGCACCACAGCCGTTTTCAGATAGCCCTCAATGCAAAGGCTCTAGACGCAAATATTGGTGTGAGAGCTAATTCAATCAAGGAAACACTGCATGTTGGTGAGGGGCATATTGAAGAAGGATCAGCCGGGTGGTTCTTGTGGGAGAACAACTCCATTTGGCTCACTAACTTCACACACCATCAGGCTTCCAAGCAGCTCTCAAGGAAACTCAGTTTTCACACTCTATGCTTAGTGCCCTTTGAATGCATTATCTAGGAATGAACCTGGTAGAGCATCCCACACAAACGAATGCTCCACATGCGGGTTTCACATGCCACCAACTCCACATTCACAGGCAACTTCAGCGCCACAGCCGTTTTCAGATAGCCCTCAATGCAAAGGCTCTAGACGCAAATTTTGTTGTGAGAGCTAATTCAATCAAGGAAACACTGCATGTTGGTGAAGGGCATATTGAAGAAGGATCAGCCGAGTGGTTCTTGTGGGAGAACAACTCCATTTGGCTCACTAACTTCACACACCATCAGGCTTCCAAGCAGCTCTCAAGGCAGCTCAGTTTTCACACTCTATGCTTAGTGCCCTTTGAGTGCACTATCTAGGAATGAACCTGGTAGAGCATCCCACACAAACGAATGCTCCACATGCGGGTTTCACATGCCACCAACTCCACATTCACAGGCAACTTCAGCGCCACAGCCGTTTTCGGATAGCCCTCAATGCAAAGGCTGTAGACGCAAATATTGGTGTGAGAGCTAATTCAATCAAGGAAACACTGCATGTTGCTGAAGGGCATATTGAAGAAGGATCAGCCGAGTGGTTCTTGTGGGAGAACAACTCCATTTGGCTCACTAACTTCACACACCATCAGGCTTCCAAATGGTTCTTTGGCTCACTAACTTCACACACCATCAGGCTTCCAAGCACCTCTCAAGGAAACTCAGTTTTCACACTCTATGCTTAGTGCCCTTTGAGTGCATTATCTAGGAATGAACCTGGTAGAGCATCCCACACAAACGAATGCTCCACATGCGGGTTTCACATGCCACCAACTCCACATTCACAGGCAACTTCAGCGCCACAGCCGTTTTCAGATAGCCCTCAATGCAAAGGCTCTAGACGCAAATATTGGTGTGAGAGCTAATTCAATCAAGGAAACACTGCATGTTGGTGAAGGGCATATTGAAGAAGGATCAGCCGAGTGGTTCTTGTGGGAGAACAACTCCATTTGGCTCACTAACTTCACACACCATCAGGCTTCCAAGCAGCTCTCAAGGAAACTCAGTTTTCACACTCTATGCTTAGAGCCCTTTGAGTGCATTATCTAGGAATGAACCTGGAAGAGCATCCCACAAAAACGAATGCTCCACATGCGGGTTTCACATGCCATCAACTCCACATTCTCAGGCAACTTCAGCGCCACAGCCGTTTTCAGATAGCCCTCAATGCAAAGGCTCTAGACGCAAATATTGGTGTGAGAGCTAATTCAATCAAGGAAACACTGCATGTTGGTGAAGGGCATATTGAAGAAGGATCAGCCGAGTGGTTCTTGTGGGAGAACAACTCCATTTGGCTCACTAACTTCACACACCATCAGACTTCCAAATGGTTCTTTGGCTCACTAACTTCACACACCATCAGGCTTCCAAGCAGCTCTCAAGGAAACTCAGTTTTCACACTCTATGCTTAGTGCCCTTTGAGTGCATTATCTAGGAATGAACCTGGTAGAGCATCCCACACAAACGAATGCTCCACATGCGGGTTTCACATGCCACCAACTCCACATTCTCACGCAACTTCAGCGCCACAGCCGTTTTCAGATAGCCCTCAATGCAAAGGCTCTATACGCAAATATTGGTGTGAGAGCTAATTCAATCAAGGAAACACTGCATGTTGGTGAAGGGCATATTGAAGAAGGATCAGCCGAGTGGTTCTTGTGGGAGAACAACTCCATTTGGCTCACTAACTTCACACACCATCAGGCTTCCAAGCAGCTCTCAAGGAAACTCAGTTTTCACACTCTATGCTTAGTGCCCTTTGAGTACCTAGGACTGAAATGAAGCTGGTAGAGCATCCCACACAAACGAATGCTCCACATGCGGGTTTCACATGCCACCAACTCCACATTCACAGGCAACTTCAGCGCCACAGCCGTTTTCAGATAGCCCTCAATGCAAAGGCTCTAGACGCAAATATTGGTGTGAGAGCTAATTCAATCAAGGAAACACTGCATGTTGGTGAAGGGCATATTGAAGAAGGATCAGCCGAGTGGTTCTTGTGGGAGAACAACTCCATTTGGCTCACTAACTTCACACACCATCAGGCTTCCAAGCAGCTCTCAAGGAAACTCAGTTTTCACACTCTATGCTTAGTGCCCTTTGAGTGCATTATCTAGGAATGAACCTGGTAGAGCATCCCACACAAACGAATGCTCCACATGCGGGTTTCACATGCCACCAACTCCACATTTACAGGCAACTTCAGCGCCACAGCCGTTTTCAGTTAGCCCTCAATGCAAAGGCTCTAGACGCAAATATTGGTGTGAGAGCTAATTCAATCAAGGAAACACTGCATGTTGGTGAAGGGCATATTGAAGAAGGATCAGCCGAGTGGTTCTTGTGGGAGAACAACTCCATTTGGCTCACTAACTTCACACACCATCAGGCTTCCAAGCAGCTCTCAAGGAAACTCAGTTTTCACACTCTATGCTTAGTGCCCTTTGAGTGCATTATCTAGGAATGAACCTGGTAGAGCATCCCACACAAACGAATGCTCCACATGCGGGTTTCACATGCCACCAACTCCACATTCACAGGCAACTTCAGCGCCACAGCCGTTTTCAGATAGCCCTCAATGCAAAGGCTCTAGACGCAAATATTGGTGTGAGAGCTAATTCAATCAAGGAAACACTGCATGTTGGTGAAGGGCATATTGAAGAAGGATCAGCCGAGTGGTTCTTGTGGGAGAACAACTCCATTTGGCTCACTAACTTCACACACCATCAGGCTTCCAAATGGTTCTTTGGCTCACTAACTTCACACACCATCAGGCTTCCAAGCAGCTCTCAAGGAAACTCAGTTTTCACACTCTATGCTTAGTGCCCTTTGAGTGCATTATCTAGGAATGAACCTGGTAGAGCATCCCACACAAACGAATGCTCCACATGCGGGTTTCACATGCCACCAACTCCACATTCACAGGCAACTTCAGCGCCAGAGCAGTTTTCAGATAGCCCTCAATGCAAAGGCTCTAGACGCAAATATTGGTGTGAGAGCTAATTCAATCAAGGAAACACTGCATGTTGGTGAAGGGCATATTGAAGAAGGATCAGCCGAGTGGTTCTTGTGGGAGAACAACTCCATTTGGCTCACTAACTTCACACACCATCAGGCTTCCAAGCAGCTCTCAAGGAAACTCAGTTTTCACACTCTATGCTTAGTGCCCTTTGAGTACCTAGGACTGAAATGAAGCTGGTAGAGCATCCCACACAAACGAATGCTCCACATGCGGGTTTCACATGCCACCAACTCCACATTCACAGGCAACTTCAGCGCCACAGCCGTTTTCAGATAGCCCTCAATGCAAAGGCTCTAGACGCAAATATTGGTGTGAGAGCTAATTCAATCAAGGAAACACTGCATGTTGGTGAAGGGCATATTGAAGAAGGATCAGCCGAGTGGTTCTTGTGGGAGAACAACTCCATTTGGCTCACTAACTTGACACACCATCAGGCTTCCAAGCAGCTCTCAAGGAAACTCAGTTTTCACACTCTATGCTTAGTGCCCTTTGAGTGCATTATCTAGGAATGAACCTGGAAGAGCATCCCACACAAACGAATGTTCCACATGCGGCATTCACATGCCATCAATCCACATTCTCAGGCAACTTCAGCGCCACAGCCGTTTTCAGATAGCCCTCAATGCAAAGGCTCTAGACGCAAATATTGGTGTGAGAGCTAATTCAATCAAGGAAACACTGCATGTTGGTGAAGGGCATATTGAAGAAGGATCAGCCGAGTGGTTCTTGTGGGAGAACAACTCCATTTGGCTCACTAACTTCACACACCATCAGGCTTCCAAGCAGCTCTCAAGGAAACTCAGTTTTCACACTCTATGCTTAGTGCCCTTTGAGTGCATTATCTAGGAATGAACCTGGTAGAGCATCCCACACAAACGAATGCTCCACATGCGGGTTTCACATGCCACCAACTCCACATTCTCACGCAACTTCAGCGCCACAGCCGTTTTCAGATAGCCCTCAATGCAAAGGCTCTATACGCAAATATTGGTGTGAGAGCTAATTCAATCAAGGAAACACTGCATGTTGGTGAAGGGCATATTGAAGAAGGATCAGCCGAGTGGTTCTTGTGGGAGAACAACTCCATTTGGCTCACTAACTTCACACACCATCAGGCTTCCAAGCAGCTCTCAAGGAAACTCAGTTTTCACACTCTATGCTTAGTGCCCTTTGAGTACCTAGGACTGAAATGAAGCTGGTAGAGCATCCCACACAAACGAATGCTCCACATGCGGGTTTCACATGCCACCAACTCCACATTCACAGGCAACTTCAGCGCCACAGCCGTTTTCAGATAGCCCTCAATGCAAAGGCTCTAGACGCAAATATTGGTGTGAGAGCTAATTCAATCAAGGAAACACTGCATGTTGGTGAAGGGCATATTGAAGAAGGATCAGCCGAGTGGTTCTTGTGGGAGAACAACTCCATTTGGCTCACTAACTTCACACACCATCAGGCTTCCAAGCAGCTCTCAAGGAAACTCAGTTTTCACACTCTATGCTTAGTGCCCTTTGAGTGCATTATCTAGGAATGAACCTGGTAGAGCATCCCACACAAACGAATGCTCCACATGCGGGTTTCACATGCCACCAACTCCACATTTACAGGCAACTTCAGCGCCACAGCCGTTTTCAGTTAGCCCTCAATGCAAAGGCTCTAGACGCAAATATTGGTGTGAGAGCTAATTCAATCAAGGAAACACTGCATGTTGGTGAAGGGCATATTGAAGAAGGATCAGCCGAGTGGTTCTTGTGGGAGAACAACTCCATTTGGCTCACTAACTTCACACACCATCAGGCTTCCAAGCAGCTCTCAAGGAAACTCAGTTTTCACACTCTATGCTTAGTGCCCTTTGAGTGCATTATCTAGGAATGAACCTGGTAGAGCATCCCACACAAACGAATGCTCCACATGCGGGTTTCACATGCCACCAACTCCACATTCACAGGCAACTTCAGCGCCACAGCCGTTTTCAGATAGCCCTCAATGCAAAGGCTCTAGACGCAAATATTGGTGTGAGAGCTAATTCAATCAAGGAAACACTGCATGTTGGTGAAGGGCATATTGAAGAAGGATCAGCCGAGTGGTTCTTGTGGGAGAACAACTCCATTTGGCTCACTAACTTCACACACCATCAGGCTTCCAAATGGTTCTTTGGCTCACTAACTTCACACACCATCAGGCTTCCAAGCAGCTCTCAAGGAAACTCAGTTTTCACACTCTATGCTTAGTGCCCTTTGAGTGCATTATCTAGGAATGAACCTGGTAGAGCATCCCACACAAACGAATGCTCCACATGCGGGTTTCACATGCCACCAACTCCACATTCACAGGCAACTTCAGCGCCAGAGCAGTTTTCAGATAGCCCTCAATGCAAAGGCTCTAGACGCAAATATTGGTGTGAGAGCTAATTCAATCAAGGAAACACTGCATGTTGGTGAAGGGCATATTGAAGAAGGATCAGCCGAGTGGTTCTTGTGGGAGAACAACTCCATTTGGCTCACTAACTTCACACACCATCAGGCTTCCAAGCAGCTCTCAAGGAAACTCAGTTTTCACACTCTATGCTTAGTGCCCTTTGAGTACCTAGGACTGAAATGAAGCTGGTAGAGCATCCCACACAAACGAATGCTCCACATGCGGGTTTCACATGCCACCAACTCCACATTCACAGGCAACTTCAGCGCCACAGCCGTTTTCAGATAGCCCTCAATGCAAAGGCTCTAGACGCAAATATTGGTGTGAGAGCTAATTCAATCAAGGAAACACTGCATGTTGGTGAAGGGCATATTGAAGAAGGATCAGCCGAGTGGTTCTTGTGGGAGAACAACTCCATTTGGCTCACTAACTTGACACACCATCAGGCTTCCAAGCAGCTCTCAAGGAAACTCAGTTTTCACACTCTATGCTTAGTGCCCTTTGAGTGCATTATCTAGGAATGAACCTGGAAGAGCATCCCACACAAACGAATGTTCCACATGCGGCATTCACATGCCATCAATCCACATTCTCAGGCAACTTCAGCGCCACAGCCGTTTTCAGATAGCCCTCAATGCAAAGGCTCTAGACGCAAATATTGGTGTGAGAGCTAATTCAATCAAGGAAACACTGCATGTTGGTGAAGGGCATATTGAAGAAGGATCAGCCGAGTGGTTCTTGTGGGAGAACAACTCCATTTGGCTCACTAACTTCACACACCATCAGGCTTCCAAGCAGCTCTCAAGGAAACTCAGTTTTCACACTCTATGCTTAGTGCCCTTTGAGTGCATTATCTAGGAATGAACCTGGTAGAGCATCCCACACAAACGAATGCTCCACATGCGGGTTTCACATGCCACCAACTCCACATTCTCACGCAACTTCAGCGCCACAGCCATTTTCAGATAGCCCTCAATGCAAAGGCTCTAGACGCAAATATTGGTGTGAGAGCTAATTCAATCAAGGAAACACTGCATGTTGGTGAATGGCATATTGAAGAAGGATCAGCCGAGTGGTTCTTGTGGGAGAACAACTCCATTTGGCTCACTAACTTCACACACCATCAGGCTTCCAAGCAGCTCTCAAGGAAACTCAGTTTTCACACTCTATGCTTAGTGCCCTTTGAGTACCTAGGACTGAAATGAAGCTGGTAGAGCATCCCACACAAACGAATGCTCCACATGCGGGTTTCACATGCCACCAACTCCACATTGACAGGCAACTTCAGCGCCACAGCCGTTTTCAGATAGCCCTCAATGCAAAGGCTCTAGACGCAAATATTGGTGTGAGAGCTAATTCAATCAAGGAAACACTGCATGTTGGTGAAGGGCATATTGAAGAAGGATCAGCCGAGTGGTTCTTGTGGGAGAACAACTCCATTTGGCTCACTAACTTCACACACCATCAGGCTTCCAAATGGTTCTTTGGCTCACTAACTTCACACACCATCAGGCTTCCAAGCAGCTCTCAAGGAAACTCAGTTTTCACACTCTATGCTTAGTGCCCTTTGAGTGCATTATCTAGGAATGAACCTGGTCGAGCATCCCACACAAACGAATGCTCCACATGCGGGTTTCACATGCCACCAACCCCACATTCACAGGCAACTTCAGCGCCACAGCCGTTTTCACATAGCCCTCAATGCAAAGGCTCTAGACGCAAATATTGGTGTGAGAGCTAATTCAATCAAGGAAACACTGCATGTTGGTGAAGGGCATATTGAAGAAGGATCAGCCGAGTGGTTCTTGTGGGAGAACAACTCCATTTGGCTCACTAACTTCACACACCATCAGGCTTCCAAGCAGCTCTCAAGGAAACTCAGTTTTCACACTCTATGCTTAGTGCCCTTTGAGTACCTAGGACTGAAATGAAGCTGGTAGAGCATCCCACACAAACGAATGCTCCACATGCGGGTTTCACATGCCACCAACTCCACATTCACAGGCAACTTCAGCGCCACAGCCGTTTTCAGATAGCCCTCAATGCAAAGGCTCTAGACGCAAATATTGGTGTGAGAGCTAATTCAATCAAGGAAACACTGCATGTTGGTGAAGGGCATATTGAAGAAGGATCAGCCGAGTGGTTCTTGTGGGAGAACAACTCCATTTGGCTCACTAACTTCACACACCATCAGGCTTCCAAGCAGCTCTCAAGGAAACTCAGTTTTCACACTCTATGCTTAGTGCCCTTTGAGTGCATTATCTAGGAATGAACCTGGTAGAGCATCCCACACAAACGAATGCTCCACATGCGGGTTTCACATGCCACCAACTCCACATTCACAGGCAACTTCAGCGCCACAGCCGTTTTCAGATAGCCCTCAATGCAAAGGCTCTAGACGCAAATATTGGTGTGAGAGCTAATTCAATCAAGGAAACACTGCATGTTGGTGAAGGGCATATTGAAGAAGGATCAGCCGGGTGGTTCTTGTGGGAGAACAACTCCATTTGGCTCACTAACTTGACACACCATCAGGCTTCCAAGCAGCTCTCAAGGAAACTCAGTTTTCACACTCTATGCTTAGTGCCCTTTGAGTGCATTATCTAGGAATGAACCTGGAAGAGCATCCCACACAAACGAATGCTCCACATGCGGGTTTCACATGCCATCAACTCCACATTCTCAGGCAACTTCAGCGCCACAGCCGTTTTCAGATAGTCCTCAATGCAAAGGCTCTAGACGCAAATATTGCTGTGAGAGCTAATTCAATCAAGGAAACACTGCATGTTGGTGAAGGGCATATTGAAGAAGGATCAGCCGAGTGGTTCTTGTGGGAGAACACCTCCATTTGGCTCACTAACTTCACACACCATCAGGCTTCCAAATGGTTCTTTGGCTCACTAACTTCACACACCATCAGGCTTCCAAGCAGCTCTCAAGGAAACTCAGTTTTCACACTCTATGCTTAGTGCCTTTTGAGTGCATTATCTAGGAATGAACCTGGAAGAGCATCCCACACAAACGAATGCTCCACATGCGGGTTTCACATGCCATCAACTCCACATTCTCACGCAACTTCAGCGCCACAGCAGTTTTCAGATAGCCCTCAATGCAAAGGCTCTAGACGCAAATATTGGTGTGAGAGCTAATTCAATCAAGGAAACACTGCATATTGGTCAACTGCATATTGAAGAAGGATCAGCCGAGTGGTTCTTGTGGGAGAACAACTCCATTTGGCTCACTAACTTCACACACCATCAGGCTTCCAAGCAGCTCTCAAGGAAACTCAGTTTTCACACTCTATGCTTAGTGCCCTTTGAGTGCATTATCTAGGAATGAACCTGGTAGAGCATCCCACACAAACGAATGCTCCACATGCGGGTTTCACATGCCACCAACTCCACATTCACAGGCAACTTCAGCGCCACAGCCGTTTTCAGATAGCCCTCAATGTAAAGGCTCTAGACGCAAATATTGGTGTGAGAGCTAATTCAATCAAGGAAACACTGCATGTTGGTGAAGGGCATATTGAAGAAGGATCAGCCGAGTGGTTCTTGTGGGAGAACAACTCCATTTGGCTCACTAACTTCACACACCATCACGCTTCCAAATGGTTCTTTGGCTCACTAACTTCACACACCATCAGGCTTCCAAGCAGCTCTCAAGGAAACTCAGTTTTCACACTCTATGCTTAGAGCCCTTTGAGTGCATTATCTAGGAATGAACCTGGTAGAGCATCCCACACAAACGAATGCTCCACATGCGGGTTTCACATGCCACCAACTCCACATTCACAGGCAACTTCAGCGCCACAGCCATTTTCAGATAGCCCTCAATGCAAAGGCTCTAGACGCAAATATTGGTGTGAGAGCTAATTCAATCAAGGAAACACTGCATGTTGGTGAAGGGCATATTGAAGAAGGATCAGCCGAGTGGTTCTTGTGGGAGAACAACTCCATTTGGCTCACTAACTTCACACACCATCAGGCTTCCAAGCAGCTCTCAAGGAAACTCAGTTTTCACACTCTATGCTTAGTGCCCTTTGAGTACCTAGGACTGAAATGAACATGGTAGAGCATCCCACACAAACGAAGGCTCCACATGCGGGTTTCACATGCCACCAACTCCACATTCACAGGCAACTTCAGCGCCACATCGTTTTCAGATAGCCCTCAATGCAAAGGCTCTAGACGCAAATATTGGTGTGGGGGATAATTCAATCAAGGAAACACTGCATGTTGGTGAAGGGCATATTGAAGAAGGATCAGCCGAGTGGTTCTTGTGGGAGAACAACTCCATTTGGCTCACTAACTTCACACACCATCAGGCTTCCAAGCAGCTCTCAAGGAAACTCAGTTTTCACACTCTATGCTTAGTGCCCTTTGAGTGCATTATCTAGGAATGAACCTGGTAGAGCATCCCACACAAACGAATGCTCCACATGCGGGTTTCACATGCCACCAACTCCACATTCTCACGCAACTTCAGCGCCACAGCCGTTTTCAGATAGCCCTCAATGCAAAGGCTCTAGACGCAAATACTGGTGTGAGAGCTAATTCAATCAAGGAAACACTGCATGTTGGTGAAGGGCATATTGAAGAAGGATCAGCCGAGTGGTTCTTGTGGGAGAACAACTCCATTTGGCTCACTAACTTCACACACCATCAGGCTTCCAAGCAGCTCTCAAGGAAACTCAGTTTTCACACTCTATGCTTAGTGCCCTTTGAGTGCATTATCTAGGAATGAACCTGGTAGAGCATCCCACACAAACGAATGCTCCACATGCGGGTTTCACATGCCACCAACTCCACATTCACAGGCAACTTCAACCTCACTGCCGTTTTCAGATAGCCCTCAATGCAAAGGCTCTAGACGCAAATATTGGTGTGAGAGCTAATTCAATCAAGGAAACACTGCATGTTGGTGAAGGGCATATTGAAGAAGGATCAGCCGAGTGGTTCTTGTGGGAGAACAACTCCATTTGGCTCACTAACTTCACACACCATCAGGCTTCCAAGCAGCTCTCAAGGAAACTCAGTTTTCACACTCTATGCTTAGTGCCCTTTGAGTACCTAGGACTGAAATGAAGCTTGGTGAGCATCCCACACAAACGAATGCTCCACATGCGGGTTTCACATGCCACCAACTCCACATTCACAGGCAACTTCAGCGCCACAGCCGTTTTCAGATAGCCCTCAATGCAAAGGCTCTAGACGCAAATATTGGTGTGAGAGCTAATTCAATCAAGGAAACACTGCATGTTGGTGAAGGGCATATTGAAGAAGGATCAGCCGAGTGGTTCTTGTGGGAGAACAACTCCATTTGGCTCACTAACTTCACACACCATCAGGCTTCCAAGCAGCTCTCAAGGAAACTCAGTTTTCACACTCTATGCTTAGTGCCCTTTGAGTGCATTATCTAGGAATGAACCTGGTAGAGCATCCCACACAAACGAATGCTCCACATGCGGGTTTCACATGCCACCAACTCCACATTCACAGGCAACTTCAGCGCCACAGCCGTTTTCAGATAGCCCTCAATGCGAAGGGTCTACACGCAAATATTGGTATGAGAGCTAATTCAATCAAGGAAACACTGCATGTTGGTGAAGGGCATATTGAAGAAGGATCAGCCGAGTGGTTCTTGTGGGAGAACAACTCCGTTTGGCTCACTAACTTCACACACCATCAGGCTTCCAAGCAGCTCTCAAGGAAACTCAGTTTTCACACTCTATGCTTAGAGCCCTTTGAGTGCATTATCTAGGAATGAACCTGGAAGAGCATCCCACACAAACGAATGCTCCACATGCGGGTTTCACATGCCATCAACTCCACATTCTCAGGCAACTTCAGCGCCACAGCCGTTTTCAGATAGCCCTCAATGCAAAGGCTCTACACGCAAATATTGGTGTGAGAGCTAATTCAATCAAGGAAACACTGCATGTTGGTGAAGGGCATATTGAAGAAGGATCAGCCGAGTGGTTCTTGTGGGAGAACAACTCCATTTGGCTCACTAACTTCACACACCATCACGCTTCCAAATGGTTCTTTGGCTCACTAACTTCACACACCATCAGGCTTCCAAGCAGCTCTCAAAGAAACTCAGTTTTCACACTCTATGCTTAGTGCCCTTTGAGTGCATTATCTAGGAATGAACCTGGTAGAGCATCCCACACAAACGAATGCTCCACATGCGGGTTTCACATGCCACCAACTCCACATTCTCACGCAACTTCAGCGCCACAGCCGTTTTCACATAGCCCTCAATGCAAAGGCTCTAGACGCAAATATTGGTGTGAGAGCTAATTCAATCAAGGAAACACTGCATGTTGGTGAAGGGCATATTGAAGAAGGATCAGCCGAGTGGTTCTTGTGGGAGAACAACTCCATTTGGCTCACTAACTTCACACACCATCACGCTTCCAAATGGTTCTTTGGCTCACTAACTTCACACACCATCACGCTTCCAAGCAGCTCTCAAGGAAACTCAGTTTTCACACTCTATGCTTAGTGCCCTTTGAGTGCATTATCTAGGAATGAACCTGGAAGAGCATCCCACACAAACGAATGCTCCACATGCGGGTTTCACATGCCACCAACTCCACATTCTCACGCAACTTCAGCGCCACAGCCGTTTTCAGATAGCCCTCAATGCAAAGGCTCTAGACGCAAATATTGGTGTGAGAGCTAATTCAATCAAGGAAACACTGCATGTTGGTGAAGGGCATATTGAAGAAGGATCAGCCGAGTGGTTCTTGTGGGAGAACAACTCCATTTGGCTCACTAACTTCACACACCATCAGGCTTCCAAGCAGCTCTCAAGGAAACTCAGTTTTCACACTCTATGCTTAGTGCCCTTTGAGTACCTAGGACTGAAATGAAGCTGGTAGAGCATCCCACACAAACGAATGCTCCACATGCGGGTTTCACATGCCACCAACTCCACATTCACAGGCAACTTCAGCGCCACAGCCGTTTTCAGATAGCCCTCAATGCAAAGGCTCTAGACGCAAATATTGGTGTGAGAGCTAATTCAATCAAGGAAACACTGCATGTTGGTGAAGGGCATATTGAAGAAGGATCAGCCGAGTGGTTCTTGTGGGAGAACAACTCCATTTGGCTCACTAACTTCACACACCATCAGGCTTCCAAGCAGCTCTCAAGGAAACTCAGTTTTCACACTCTATGCTTAGTGCCCTTTGAGTGCATTATCTAGGAATGAACCTGGTAGAGCATCCCACACAAACGAATGCTCCACATGCGGGTTTCACATGCCACCAACTCCACATTCACAGGCAACTTCAGCGCCACAGCCGTTTTCAGATAGCCCTCAATGCGAAGGGTCTAGACGCAAATATTGCTGTGAGAGCTAATTCAATCAAGGAAACACTGCATGTTGGTGAAGGGCATATTGAAGAAGGATCAGCCGTGTGGTTCTTGTGGGAGAACAACTCCATTTGGCTCACTAACTTCACACACCATCAGGCTTCCAAATGGTTCTTTGGCTCACTAACTTCACACACCATCAGGCTTCCAAGCAGCTCTCAAAGAAACTCAGTTTTCACACTCTATGCTTTGTGCCCTTTGAGTGCATTATCTAGGAATGAACCTGGTAGAGCATCCCACACAAACGAATGCTCCACATGCGGGTTTCACATGCCACCAACTCCACATTCTCACGCAACTTCAGCGCCACAGCCGTTTTCACATAGCCCTCAATACAAAGGCTCTAGACGCAAATATTGGTGTGAGAGCTAATTCAATCAAGGAAACACTGCATGTTGGTGAAGGGCATATTGAAGAAGGATCAGCCGAGTGGTTCTTGTGGGAGAACAACTCCATTTGGCTCACTAACTTCACACACCATCACGCTTCCAAATGGTTCTTTGGCTCACTAACTTCACACACCATCACGCTTCCAAGCAGCTCTCAAGGAAACTCAGTTTTCACACTCTATGCTTAGTGCCCTTTGAGTGCATTATCTAGGAATGAACCTTGAAGAGCATCCCACACAAACGAATGCTCCACATGCGGGTTTCACATGCCACCAACTCCACATTCTCACGCAACTTCAGCGCCACAGCCGTTTTCAGATAGCCCTCAATGCAAAGGCTCTAGACGCAAATATTGGTGTGAGAGCTAATTCAATCAAGGAAACACTGCATGTTGGTGAAGGGCATATTGAAGAAGGATCAGCCGAGTGGTTCTTGTGGGAGAACAACTCCATTTGGCTCACTAACTTCACACACCATCAGGCTTCCAAGCAGCTCTCAAGGAAACTCAGTTTTCACACTCTATGCTTAGTGCCCTTTGAGTACCTAGGACTGAAATGAAGCTGGTAGAGCATCCCACACAAACGAATGCTCCACATGCGGGTTTCACATGCCACCAACTCCACATTCTCACGCAACTTCAGCGCCACAGCAGTTTTCACATAGCCCTCAATGCAAAGGCTCTAGACGCAAATATTGGTGTGAGAGCTAATTCAATCAAGGAAACACTGCATGTTGGTGAAGGGCATATTGAAGAAGGATCAGCCGAGTGGTTCTTGTGGGAGAACAACTCCATTTGGCTCACTAACTTCACACACCATCAGGCTTCCAAGCATCTCTCAAGGAAACTCAGTTTTCACACTCTATGCTTAGAGCCCTTTGAGTGCATTATCTAGGAATGAACCTGGTAGAGCATCCCACACAAACGAATGCTCCACATGCGGGTTTCACTTGCCACCAACTCCACATTCACAGGCAACTTCAGCGCCACAGCCGTTTTCAGATAGCCCTCAATGCAAAGGCTCTAGACGCAAATATTGGTGTGAGAGCTAATTCAATCAAGGAAACACTGCATGTTGGTGAAGGGCATATTGAAGAAGGATCAGCCGAGTGGTTCTTGTGGGAGAACAACTCCATTTGGCTCACTAACTTCACACACCATCACGCTTCCAAATGGTTCTTTGGCTCACTAACTTCACACACCATCAGGCTTCCAAGCAGCTCTCAAGGAAACTCAGTTTTCACACTCTATGCTTAGTGCCCTTTGAGTGCATTATCTAGGAATGAACCTGGTAGAGCATCCCACACAAACGAATGCTCCACATGCGGGTTTCACATGCCACCAACTCCACATTCTCACGCAACTTCAGCGCCACAGCAGTTTTCACATAGCCCTCAATGCAAAGGCTCTAGACGCAAATATTGGTGTGAGAGCTAATTCAATCAAGGAAACACTGCATGTTGGTGAAGGGCATATTGAAGAAGGATCAGCCGAGTGGTTCTTGTGGGAGAACAACTCCATTTGGCTCACTAACTTCACACACCATCAGGCTTCCAAGCAGCTCTCAAGGAAACTCAGTTTTCACACTCTATGCTTCGTGCCCTTTGAGTACCTAGGACTGAAATGAAGCTGGTAGAGCATCCCACACAAACGAATGCTCCACATGCGGGTTTCACATGCCACCAACTCCACATTCACAGGCAACTTCAGCGCCACTGCCGTTTTCAGATAGCCCTCAATGCAAAGGCTCTAGACGCAAATATTGGTGTGAGAGCTAATTCAATCAAGGAAACACTGCATGTTGGTGAAGGGCATATTGAAGAAGGATCAGCCGAGTGGTTCTTGTGGGAGAACAACTCCATTTGGCTCACTAACTTCACACACCATCAGGCTTCCAAATGGTTCTTTGGCTCACTAACTTCACACACCATCAGGCTTCCAAGCAGCTCTCAAGGAAACTCAGTTTTCACACTCTATGCTTAGTGCCCTTTGAGTGCATTATCTAGGAATGAACCTGGTAGAGCATCCCACACAAACGAATGCTCCACATGCGGGTTTCACATGCCACCAACTCCACATTCTCACGCAACTTCAGCGCCACAGCCGTTTTCAGATAGCCCTCAATGCAAAGGCTCTAGACGCAAATATTGGTGTGAGAGCTAATTCAATCAAGGAAACACTGCATGTTGGTGAAGGGCATATTGAAGAACGATCAGCCGAGTGGTTCTTGTGGGAGAACAACTCCATTTGGCTCACTAACTTCACACACCATCAGGCTTCCAAGCAGCTCTCAAGGAAACTCAGTTTTCACACTCTATGCTTAGTGCCCTTTGAGTGCATTATCTAGGAATGAACCTGGTAGAGCATCCCACACAAACGAATGCTCCACATGCGGGTTTCACATGCCACCAACTCCACATTCTCACGCAACTTCAGCGCCACAGCCGTTTTCAGATAGCCCTCAATGCAAAGGCTCTAGACGCAAATATTGGTGTGAGAGCTAATTCAATCAAGGAAACACTGCATGTTGGTGAAGGGCATATTGAAGAAGGATCAGCCGAGTGGTTCTTGTGGGAGAACAACTCCATTTGGCTCACTAACTTCACACACCATCAGGCTTCCAAGCAGCTCTCAAGGAAACTCAGTTTTCACACTCTATGCTTAGTGCCCTTTGAGTACCTAGGACTGAAATGAAGCTGGTAGAGCATCCCACACAAACGAATGCTCCACATGCGGGTTTCACATGCCACCAACTCCACATTCACAGCAACTTCAGCGCCACAGCCGTTTTCAGATAGCCCTCAATGCAAAGGCTCTAGACGCAAATATTGGTGTGAGAGCTAATTCAATCAAGGAAACACTGCATGTTGGTGAAGGGCATATTGAAGAAGGATCAGCCGAGTGGTTCTTGTGGGAGAACAACTCCATTTGGCTCACTAACTTCACACACCATCAGGCTTCCAAGCAGCTCTCAAGGAAACTCAGTTTTCACACTCTATGCTTAGTGCCCTTTGAGTACCTAGGACTGAAATGAAGCTGGTAGAGCATCCCACACAAACGAATTCTCCACATGCGGGTTTCACATGCCACCAACTCCACATTCTCAGGCAACTTCAGCGCCACAGCCGTTTTCAGATAGCCCTCAATACAAAGGCTCTAGACGCAAATATTGGTGTGAGAGCTAATTCAATCAAGGAAACACTGCATGTTGGTGAAGGGCATATTGAAGAAGGATCAGCCGAGTGGTTCTTGTGGGAGAACAACTCCATTTGGCTCACTAACTTCACACACCATCAGGCTTCCAAGCAGCTCTCAAGGAAACTCAGTTTTCACACTCTATGCTTAGTGCCCTTTGAGTGCATTATCTAGGAATGAACCTGGTCGAGCATCCCACAAAAACGAATGCTCCACATGCGGGTTTCACATGCCACCAACTCCACATTCACAGGCAACTTCAGCGCCACAGCCGTTTTCAGATAGCCCTCAATGCAAAGGCTCTAGACGCAAATATTGGTGTGAGAGCTAATTCAATCAAGGAAACACTGCATGTTGCTGAAGGGCATATTGAAGAAGGATCAGCCGAGTGGTTCTTGTGGGAGAACAACTCCATTTGGCTCACTAACTTCACACACCATCAGGCTTCCAAGCAGCTCTCAAGGAAACTCAGTTTTCACACTCTATGCTTAGTGCCCTTTGAGTGCATTATCTAGGAATGAACCTGGTAGAGCATCCCACACAAACGAATGCTCCACATGCGGGTTTCACATGCCACCAACTCCACATTCACAGCAACTTCAGCGCCACAGCCGTTTTCAGATAGCCCTCAATGCAAAGGCTCTAGACGCAAATATTGGCGTGAGAGCTAATTCAATCA
Source organism: Ochotona princeps (assembly GCF_030435755.1). Classification (NCBI taxonomy): domain Eukaryota; kingdom Metazoa; phylum Chordata; class Mammalia; order Lagomorpha; family Ochotonidae; genus Ochotona; species Ochotona princeps. Next base: position 31,833 of record NW_026698337.1, read on the forward strand.
AGGAAACACTGCATGTTGGTGAAGGGCATATTGAAGAAGGATCAGCCGAGTGGTTCTTGTGGGAGAACAACTCCATTTGGCTCACTAACTTCACACACCATCAGGCTTCCAAGCAGCTCTCAAGGAAACTCAGTTTTCACACTCTATGCTTAGTGCCCTTTGAGTGCATTATCTAGGAATGAACCTGGTCGAGCATCCCACAAAAACGAATGCTCCACATGCGGGTATCACATGCCACCAACTCCACATTCACAGGCAGCTTCAGCGCCACAGCTGTTTTCAGATAGCCCTCAATGCAAAGGCTCTAGACGCAAATATTGGTGTGAGAGCTAATTCAATCAAGGAAACACTGCATGTTGGTGAAGGGCATATTGAAGAAGGATCAGCCGAGTGGTTCTTGTGGGAGAACAACTCCATTTGGCTCACTAACTTCACACACCATCAGGCTTCCAAGCAGCTCTCAAGGAAACTCAGTTTTCACACTCTATGCTTAGTGCCCTTTGAGTGCATTATCTAGGAATGAACCTGGTAGAGCATCCCACACAAACGAATGCTCCACATGCGGGTTTCACATGCCACCAACTCCACATTCACAGCAACTTCAGCGCCACAGCCGTTTTCAGATAGCCCTCAATGCAAAGGCTCTAGACGCAAATATTGGTGTGAGAGCTAATTCAATCAAGGAAACACTGCATGTTGCTGAAGGGCATATTGAAGAAGGATCAGCCGAGTGGTTCTTGTGGGAGAACAACTCCGTTTGGCTCACTAACTTCACACACCATCAGGCTTCCAAGCAGCTCTCAAGGAAACTCAGTTTTCACACTCTATGCTAAGAGCCCTTTGAGTGCATTATCTAGGAATGAACCTGGAAGAGCATCCCACACAAACGAATGCTCCACATGCGGGTTTCACATGCCATCAACTCCACATTCTCAGGCAACTTCAGCGCCACAGCCGTTTTCAGATAGCCCTCAATGCAAAGGCTCTAGACGCAAATATTGGTGTGAGAGCTAATTCAATCAAGGAAACACTGCATGTTGGTGAAGGGCATATTGAAGAAGGATCAGCCGAGTGGTTCTTGTGGGAGAACAACTCCATTTAGCTCACTAACTTCACACACCATCAGGCTTCCAAATGGTTCTTTGGCTCACTAACTTAACACACCATCAGGCTTCCAAGCAGCTCTCAAGGAAACTCAGTTTTCACACTCTATGCTTAGTGCCCTTTGAGTGCATTATCTAGGAATGAACCTGGTAGAGCATCCCACACAAACGAATGCTCCACATGCGGGTTTCACATGCCACCAACTCCACATTCTCACGCAACTTCAGCGCCACAGCAGTTTTCACATAGCCCTCAATGCAAAGGCTCTAGACGCAAATATTGGTGTGAGAGCTAATTCAATCAAGGAAACACTGCATGTTGGTGAAGGGCATATTGAAGAAGGATCAGCCGAGTGGTTCTTGTGGGAGAACAACTCCATTTGGCTCACTAACTTCACACACCATCAGGCTTCCAAGCAGCTCTCAAGGAAACTCAGTTTTCACAGTCTATGCTTAGTGCCCTTTGAGTACCTAGGACTGAAATGAAGCTGGTAGAGCATCCCACACAAACGAATGCTCCACATGCGGGTTTCACATGCCACCAACTCCACATTCTCAGGCAACTTCAGCGCCACAGCCGTTTTCAGATAGCCCTCAATGCAAAGGCTCTAGACGCAAATATTGGTGTGAGAGCTAATTCAATCAAGGAAACACTGCATGTTGGTGAAGGGCATATTGAAGAAGGATCAGCCGAGTGGTTCTTGTGGGAGAACAACTCCATTTGGCTCACTAACTTCACACACCATCACGCTTCCAAATGGTTCTTTGGCTCACTAACTTCACACACCATCAGGCTTCCAAGCAGCTCTCAAGGAAACTCAGTTTTCACACTCTATGCTTAGTGCCCTTTGAGTGCATTATCTAGGAATGAACCTGGTAGAGCATCCCACACAAACGAATGCTCCACATGCGGGTTTCACATGCCACCAACTCCACATTCTCACGCAACTTCAGCGCCACAGCCGTTTTCACATAGCCCTCAATGCAAAGGCTCTAGACGCAAATATTGGTGTGAGAGCTAATTCAATCAAGGAAACACTGCATGTTGCTGAAGGGCATATTGAAGAAGGATCAGCCGAGTGGTTCTTGTGGGAGAACAACTCCATTTGGCTCACTAACTTCACACACCATCAGGCTTCCAAGCAGCTCTCAAGGAAACTCAGTTTTCACACTCTATGCTTAGTGCCCTTTGAGTGCATTATCTAGGAATGAACCTGGTAGAGCATCCCACACAAACGAATGCTCCACATGCGGGTTTCACATGCCACCAACTCCACATTCTCACGCAACTTCAGCGCCACAGCAGTTTTCAGATAGCCCTCAATGCAAAGGCTCTAGACGCAAATATTGGTGTGAGAGCTAATTCAATCAAGGAAACACTGCATGTTGGTGAAGGGCATATTGAAGAAGGATCAGCCGAGTGGTTCTTGTGGGAGAACAACTCCATTTGGCTCACTAACTTCACACACCATCAGGCTTCCAAGCAGCTCTCAAGGAAACTCAGTTTTCACACTCTATGCTTAGTGCCCTTTGAGTGCATTATCTAGGAATGAACCTGGTAGAGCATCCCACACAAACGAATGCTCCACATGCGGGTTTCACATGCCACCAACTCCACATTCACAGGCAACTTCAGCGCCACAGCCGTTTTCAGATAGCCCTCAATGCGAAGGGTCTAGACGCAAATATTGGTGTGAGAGCTAATTCAATCAAGGAAACACTGCATGTTGGTGAACGGCATATTGAAGAAGGATCAGCCGAGTGGTTCTTGTGGGAGAACAACTCCGTTTGGCTCACTAACTTCACACACCATCAGGCTTCCAAGCAGCTCTCAAGGAAACTCAGTTTTCACACTCTATGCTTAGAGCCCTTTGAGTGCATTATCTAGGAATGAACCTGGAAGAGCATCCCACAAAAACGAATGCTCCACATGCGGGTTTCACATGCCATCAACTCCACATTCTCAGGCAACTTCAGCGCCACAGCCGTTTTCAGATAGCCCTCAATGCAAAGGCTCTAGACGCAAATATTGGTGTGAGAGCTAATTCAGTCAAGGAAACACTGCATGTTGGTGAAGGGCATATTGAAGAAGGATCAGCCGAGTGGTTCTTGTGGGAGAACAACTCCATTTGGCTCACTAACTTCACACACCATCACGCTTCCAAATGGTTCTTTGGCTCACTAACTTCACACACCATCAGGCTTCCAAGCAGCTCTCAAGGAAACTCAGTTTTCACACTCTATGCTTAGTGCCCTTTGAGTGCATTATCTAGGAATGAACCTGGTAGAGCATCCCACACAAACGAATGCTCCACATGCGGGTTTCACATGCCACCAACTCCACATTCTCACGCAACTTCAGCGCCACAGCCGTTTTCAGATAGCCCTCAATGCACAGGCTCTAGACGCAAATATTGGTGTGAGAGCTAATTCAATCAAGGAAACACTGCATGTTGGTGAACGGCATATTGAAGAAGGATCAGCCGAGTGGTTCTTGTGGGAGAACAACTCCATTTGGCTCACTAACTTCACACACCATCAGGCTTCCAAGCAGCTCTCAAGGAAACTCAGTTTTCACACTCTATGCTTAGTGCCCTTTGAGTACCTAGGACTGAAATGAAGCTGGTAGAGCATCCCACACAAACGAATGCTCCACATGCGGGTTTCACATGCCACCAACTCCACATTCTCAGGCAACTTCAGCGCCACAGCCGTTTTCAGATAGCCCTCAATGCAAAGGCTCTAGACGCAAATATTGGTGTGAGAGCTAATTCAATCAAGGAAACACTGCATGTTGGTGAAGGGCATATTGAAGAAGGATCAGCCGAGTGGTTCTTGTGGGAGAACAACTCCATTTGGCTCACTAACTTCACACACCATCACGCTTCCAAATGGTTCTTTGGCTCACTAACTTCACACACCATCAGGCTTCCAAGCAGCTCTCAAGGAAACTCAGTTTTCACACTCTATGCTTAGTGCCTTTTGAGTGCATTATCTAGGAATGAACCTGGTAGAGCATCCCACACAAACGAATTCTCCACATGCGGGTTTCACATGCCACCAACTCCACATTCTCACGCAACTTCAGCGCCACAGCAGTTTTCAGATAGCCCTCAATGCAAAGACTCTAGACGCAAATATTGGTGTGAGAGCTAATTCAATCAAGGAAACACTGCATGTTGGTGAAGGGCATATTGAAGAAGGATCAGCCGAGTGGTTCTTGTGGAGAACAACTCCATTTGGCTCACTAACTTCACACACCATCAGGCTTCCAAGCAGCTCTCAAGGAAACTCAGTTTTCACACTCTATGCTTAGTGCCCTTTGAGTGCATTATCTAGGAATGAACCTGGTCGATCATCCCACACAAACGAATGCTCCACATGCGGGTTTCACATGCCACCAACTCCACATTCACAGGCAACTTCAGCGCCACTGCCGTTTTCAGATAGCCCTCAATGCAAAGGCTCTAGACGCAAATATTGGTGTGAGAGCTAATTCAATCAAGGAAACACTGCATGTTGGTGAAGGGCATATTGAAGAAGGATCAGCCGAGTGGTTCTTGTGGGAGAACAACTCCATTTGGCTCACTAACTTCACACACCATCACGCTTCCAAATGGTTCTTTGGCTCACTAACTTCACACACCATCAGGCTTCCAAGCAGCTCTCAAGGAAACTCAGTTTTCACACTCTATGCTTAGTGCCCTTTGAGTGCATTATCTAGGAATGAACCTGGTAGAGCATCCCACACAAACGAATGCTCCACATGCGGGTTTCACATGCCACCAACTCCACATTCTCACGCAACTTCAGCGCCACAGCAGTTTTCACATAGCCCTCAATGCAAAGGCTCTAGACGCAAATATTGGTGTGAGAGCTAATTCAATCAAGGAAACACTGCATGTTGGTGAAGGGCATATTGAAGAAGGATCAGCCGAGTGGTTCTTGTGGGAGAACAACTCCATTTGGCTCACTAACTTCACACACCATCAGGCTTCCAAGCAGCTCTCAAGGAAACTCAGTTTTCACACTCTATGCTTAGTGCCCTTTGAGTGCATTATCTAGGAATGAACCTGGTAGAGCATCCCACACAAACGAATGCTCCACATGCGGGTTTCACATGCTACCAACTCCACATTCTCACGCAACTTCAGCGCCACAGCAGTTTTCAGATAGCCCTCAATGCAAAGGCTCTAGACGCAAATATTGGTGTGAGAGCTAATTCAATCAAGGAAACACTGCATGTTGGTGAAGGGCATATTGAAGAAGGATCAGCCGAGTGGTTCTTGTGGGAGAACAACTCCATTTGGCTCACTAACTTCACACACCATCAGGCTTCCAAGCAGCTCTCAAGGAAACTCAGTTTTCACACTCTATGCTTAGTGCCCTTTGAGTGCATTATCTAGGAATGAACCTGGTAGAGCATCCCACACAAACGAATGCTCCACATGCGGGTTTCACATGCCACCAACTCCACATTCACAGGCAACTTCAGCGCCACAGCCGTTTTCAGATAGCCCTCAATGCGAAGGGTCTAGACGCAAATATTGGTGTGAGAGCTAATTCAATCAAGGAAACACTGCATGTTGGTGAACGGCATATTGAAGAAGGATCAGCCGAGTGGTTCTTGTGGGAGAACAACTCCGTTTGGCTCACTAACTTCACACACCATCAGGCTTCCAAGCAGCTCTCAAGGAAACTCAGTTTTCACACTCTATGCTTAGAGCCCTTTGAGTGCATTATCTAGGAATGAACCTGGAAGAGCATCCCACAAAAACGAATGCTCCACATGCGGGTTTCACATGCCATCAACTCCACATTCTCAGGCAACTTCAGCGCCACAGCCGTTTTCAGATAGCCCTCAATGCAAAGGCTCTAGACGCAAATATTGGTGTGAGAGCTAATTCAGTCAAGGAAACACTGCATGTTGGTGAAGGGCATATTGAAGAAGGATCAGCCGAGTGGTTCTTGTGGGAGAACAACTCCATTTGGCTCACTAACTTCACACACCATCAGGCTTCCAAGCAGCTCTCAAGGAAACTCACTTTTCACACTCTATGCTTAGTGCCCTTTGAGTGCATTATCTAGGAATGAACCTGGTAGAGCATCCCACACAAACGAATGCTCCACATGCGGGTTTCACATGCCACCAACTCCACATTCTCACGCAACTTCAGCGCCACAGCCGTTTTCAGATAGCCCTCAATGCAAAGGCTCTAGACGCAAATATTGGTGTGAGAGCTAATTCAATCAAGGAAACACTGCATGTTGGTGAAGGGCATATTGAAGAAGGATCAGCCGAGTGGTTCTTGTGGGAGAACAACTCCATTTGGCTCACTAACTTCACACACCATCAGGCTTCCAAGCAGCTCTCAAGGAAACTCAGTTTTCACACTCTATGCTTAGTGCCCTTTGAGTACCTAGGACTGAAATGAAGCTGGTAGAGCATCCCACACAAACGAATGCTCCACATGCGGGTTTCACATGCCACCAACTCCACATTCTCAGGCAACTTCAGCGCCACAGCCGTTTTCAGATAGCCCTCAATGCAAAGGCTCTAGACGCAAATATTGGTGTGAGAGCTAATTCAATCAAGGAAACACTGCATGTTGGTGAAGGGCATATTGAAGAAGGATCAGCCGAGTGGTTCTTGTGGGAGAACAACTCCATTTGGCTCACTAACTTCACACACCATCACGCTTCCAAATGGTTCTTTGGCTCACTAACTTCACACACCATCAGGCTTCCAAGCAGCTCTCAAGGAAACTCAGTTTTCACACTCTATGCTTAGTGCCTTTTGAGTGCATTATCTAGGAATGAACCTGGTAGAGCATCCCACACAAACGAATTCTCCACATGCGGGTTTCACATGCCACCAACTCCACATTCTCACGCAACTTCAGCGCCACAGCAGTTTTCAGATAGCCCTCAATGCAAAGACTCTAGACGCAAATATTGGTGTGAGAGCTAATTCAATCAAGGAAACACTGCATGTTGGTGAAGGGCATATTGAAGAAGGATCAGCCGAGTGGTTCTTGTGGAGAACAACTCCATTTGGCTCACTAACTTCACACACCATCAGGCTTCCAAGCAGCTCTCAAGGAAACTCAGTTTTCACACTCTATGCTTAGTGCCCTTTGAGTGCATTATCTAGGAATGAACCTGGTCGATCATCCCACACAAACGAATGCTCCACATGCGGGTTTCACATGCCACCAACTCCACATTCACAGGCAACTTCAGCGCCACTGCCGTTTTCAGATAGCCCTCAATGCAAAGGCTCTAGACGCAAATATTGGTGTGAGAGCTAATTCAATCAAGGAAACACTGCATGTTGGTGAAGGGCATATTGAAGAAGGATCAGCCGAGTGGTTCTTGTGGGAGAACAACTCCATTTGGCTCACTAACTTCACACACCATCACGCTTCCAAATGGTTCTTTGGCTCACTAACTTCACACACCATCAGGCTTCCAAGCAGCTCTCAAGGAAACTCAGTTTTCACACTCTATGCTTAGTGCCCTTTGAGTGCATTATCTAGGAATGAACCTGGTAGAGCATCCCACACAAACGAATGCTCCACATGCGGGTTTCACATGCCACCAACTCCACATTCTCACGCAACTTCAGCGCCACAGCAGTTTTCAGATAGCCCTCAATGCAAAGGCTCTAGACGCAAATATTGGTGTGAGAGCTAATTCAATCAAGGAAACACTGCATGTTGGTGAAGGGCATATTGAAGAAGGATCAGCCGAGTGGTTCTTGTGGGAGAACAACTCCATTTGGCTCACTAACTTCACACACCATCAGGCTTCCAAGCAGCTCTCAAGGAAACTCAGTTTTCACACTCTATGCTTAGTGCCCTTTGAGTACCTAGGACTGAAATGAAGCTGGTAGAGCATCCCACACAAACGAATGCTCCACATGCGGGTTTCACATGCCACCAACTCCACATTCTCACGCAACTTCAGCGCCACAGCAGTTTTCACATAGCCCTCAATGCAAAGGCTCTAGACGCAAATATTGGTGTGAGAGCTAATTCAATCAAGGAAACACTGCATGTTGGTGAACGGCATATTGAAGAAGGATCAGCCGAGTGGTTCTTGTGGGAGAACAACTCCATTTGGCTCACTAACTTCACACACCATCAGGCTTCCAAGCAGCTCTCAAGGAAACTCAGTTTTCACACTCTATGCTTAGAGCCCTTTGAGTGCATTATCTAGGAATGAACCTGGAAGAGCATCCCACACAAACGAATGCTCCACATGCGGGTTTCACATGCCATCAACTCCACATTCTCAGGCAACTTCAGCGCCACAGCCGTTTTCAGATAGCCCTCAATGCAAAGGCTCTAGACGCAAATATTGGTGTGAGAGCTAATTCAATCAAGGAAACACTGCATGTTGGTGAAGGGCATATTGAAGAAGGATCAGCCGAGTGGTTCTTGTGGGAGAACAACTCCATTTGGCTCACTAACTTCACACACCATCAGGCTTCCAAGCAGCTCTCAAGGAAACTCAGTTTTCACACTCTATGCTTAGTGCCCTTTGAGTGCCTAGGACTGAAATGAACCTGGTCGAGCATCCCACACAAACGAATGCTCCACATGCGGGTTTCACATGCCACCAACTCCACATTCTCACGCAACTTCAGCGCCACAGCAGTTTTCACATAGCCCTCAATGCAAAGGCTCTAGACGCAAATATTGGTGTGAGAGCTAATTCAATCAAGGAAACACTGCATGTTGGTGAAGGGCACATTGAAGAAGGATCAGCCGAGTGGTTCTTGTGGGAGAACAACTCCATTTGGCTCACTAACTTCACACACCATCAGGCTTCCAAGCAGCTCTCAAGGAAACTCAGTTTTCACAAACTATGCTTAGTGCCTTTTGAGTGCTTTGAAATGCAAGGCTCTTACATCAACTTCGGCTTTAAATACATGTTAGCTATAGGGACGCAAAACAACATGTGGATGTGGCTTTTACTCAACACGAAAGGGCGCATGTTTCTTGATTGAGACCAACTCCACTCAAGTCGCTAACCTTACACACTTACACCTTTAGACCCATTTCGCACGAAAACCCTTTTGGTCACACTGTGCATATTTGTCATAAAACGCACTGTTTTGAAATTGAGCTTTATGAGAATTCCACACAAAGCAAAGCTGTAACTGCTCCATTGAAATGCAATGAACTCCACGTTCAGAGATACCTTCATCGCCAAGGCAATTTTCAGCTAGCCTTGAAATGCAAGGCAATGGCATCAGCTATAGCACTAAGTACATGCAAGCTATACGGACACAAGACAGCATGTGGATGAGGCTTTATTCAACACAAAAGGGCACAATGTTTCTTGTCTGTGACCAACTCCACTCAGGTCACTAACCTCACACACCATCACCATTAGACCCGTTTCGCACGAAAACCCTGTTTCGTAACACTGAGCATATTTGCCATAAAACGCACTGTGTTGAAATTGAGCTTTATGAGAATTCCACACAAAGCAAAGCTGCAACTGCTCCATTGAAATGCAACGAACTCCACGTTCAGAGATACTTCCATCGCCAAGGCAATTTTCAGCTAGCCTTGAAATGCAAGGCTCTGGCATCAGCTCCAGCACCAAGTACATGTTAGCTATAGGGACACAACACAGCATGTGGATGAGGCTTTTACTCAAGAAGAAAGGGCACAATGTTTCTTGTGTGAGACCAACTCCACTCAAGTCGCTACCCTCACACACTTACACCATTAGACCCGTTTCGCACGAAAACCCTTTTGGTCACACTGTGCATATTTGTCATAAAACGCACTGTTTTGAAATTGAGCTTTATGAGAATTCCAGACAAAGCAAAGCTGTAACTGCTAGATTGAAATGCAATGAACTCCACGTTCAGAGATATCTTCATCGCCAAGGCAATTTTCAGCTAGCCTAGAAATGCAAGGCTCTGGCATCAGCTCCAGCACCAAGTACATGTTAGCTATAGGGACACAACACAGCATGTGGATGAGGCTTTTACTCAAGACGAAAGGGCACAATGTTTCTTGTGTGAGACGAACTCCACTCAAGTCGCTAACCTCACACACTTACACCATTAGACCCGTTTCGCACGAAAACCCTTTTGGTCACACTGTGCATATTTGTCATAAAACGCACTGTGTTGAAATTGAGCTTTATGAGAATTCCACACAAAGCAAAGCTGTAACTGCTCCATTGAAATGCAATGAACTCCACGTTCAGAGATACCTTCATCGCCGAGGCAATTTTCAGCTAGCCTTGAAATGCAAGGCAATGGCATCAGCTCCAGCACTAAATACATGTTAGCTATACGGACACAACACAGCATGTGGATGAGGCTTTATTCAACACAAAAGGGCACAATGTTTCTTGTGTGTGACCAACTCCACTCAGGTCACTAACCTCACGCACCAGCACCATTACACCCGTTTCGCACGAAAAAACAGTTTCGTCACAGTGTGTGTAATGGTCATAGAACGCATTGCAGTGAAAACTGGTTTATTGCGTATACACCACAAAGCAAAGCTGTAACTGCTCCATTGAAGTGCAACCAACTCCACGTTCAGAGAGCACTTCATCACCAAGGCAATTTTCAGTTAGCTTTGAAATGGAAGGCTCTTACATCAACTTCGGCTTTAAATACAAGTTCGCTATATGGACTAAACAGCATGTGGATGAGGCTTTTACTCAACATCAATGGGCAGAGTTTCTTGTGTGAGACCAACTCCACTCAGGTCACTAACCTCACACACCATCACCATTAGACCCATTTCGCACGAAAACCCTGTTTTGTAACACTGAGCATATTTGCCATAAAACGCACTGTGTTGAAATTCAGCTTTATGATAATTCCACACAAAGCAAAGCTGCAACTGCTCCATTGAAATGCAACGAACTCCATGTTCAGAGATACTTCCATCGCCAAGGCAATTTTCAGCTAGCCTTGAAATGCAAGGCTCTGGCATCAGCTCCAGCACCAAGTACATGTTAGCTATAGGGACACAGCACAGCATGTGGATGAGGCTGTTACTCAAGAAGAAAGGGCACAATGTTTCTTGTGTGAGACCAACTCCATTCAAGTCACTAACCTCACACACTTACACCATTAGACCCGTTTCGCACGAAAACCCTTTTGGTCACACTGTGCATATTTGTCATAAAACGCACTGTTTTGAAATTGAGCTTTATGAGAATTCCACACAAAGCAAAGCTGTAACTGCTCCATTGAAATGCAATGAACTCCACGTTCAGAGATACCTTCATCGCCAAGGCAATTTTCAGCTAGCCTTGAAATGCAAGGCTCTGGCATCAGCTCCAGCACTAAATGCATGCAAGCTATAGGGACACAACACAGCATGTGGAAGAGGCTTTATTCAACACAAAAGGGCACAATGTTTCTTTTGTGAGACCAACTCCACTCAAGTCGCTAATCTCACACACTTACACCATTAGAACCATTTCGCACGAAAAAACAGTTTCGTCACAGTGTGTGTAATGGTCATAGAACGCATTGCAGTGAAAACTGGTTTATTGCGTATACACCACAAAGCAAAGCTGTAACTGCTCCATTGAAGTGCAACCAACTCCACGTTCAGAGAACACTTCATCACCAAGGCAATTTTCAGATAGCTTTGAAATGGAAGGCTCTTACATCAACTTCGGCTTTAAATACATGTTCGCTATACGGACTAAACAGCATGTGGATGAGGCCTTTACTCAACATCAATGGGCAGAGAGTTTCTTGTGTGAGACCAACTCCACTCAGGTTACTAACCTCACACACCATCACCATTAGACCCATTTCGCACGAAAACCCTGTTTCGTAACACTGTGCATATTTGTCATAAAACGCACTGTGTTGAAATTGAGCTTTATGAGAATTCCAGACAAAGCAAAGCTGTAACTGCTCCATTGAAATGCAACGAACTCCACGTTCAGAGATACTTCCATCGCCAAGGCAATTTTCAGCTAGCCTTGAAATGCAAGGCTCTGCCATCAGCTCCAGCACCAAGTACATGTTAGCTATAGGGACACAGCACAGCATGTGGATGAGGCTGTTACTCAACACAAATGGGAACAATGTTTCTTGTGTGAGACCAACTCCACTCAAGTCGCTAACCTCACACACTTACACCATTACACCCGTTTCGCACGAAAACCCTGTTTCGTAACACTGTGCATATTTGTCATAAAACGCACTGTGTGAAAATTGAGCTTTATGAGAATTCCAGACAAAGCAAAGCTGTAACTGCTCCATTGAAATGCAACGAACTCCACGTTCAGAGATACTTCCATCGCCAAGGCAATTTTCAGCTAGCCTTGAAATGCAGGTCTCTTCCTTCAACTTCAGCTTTAAATGCATGCTAGGTATACGGACACAACACAGCATGTGGATGAGCCTTTATTCAACACAAAAGGGCACAAAGTTTCTTGTGTGTGACAAACTCCACTCAGGTCACTAACCTCACACACCATCACCATTACACCCGTTTCGCACGAAAAAACAGTTTCGTCACAGTGTGTGTAATGGTCATAGAACGCATTGCAGTGAAAACCGGTTTATTGCGTATACACCACAAAGCAAAGCTGTAACTGCTCCATTGAAGTGCAACCAACTCCACGTTCAGAGAACACTTCATCACCAAGGCAATTTTCAGATAGCTTTGAAATGGAAGGCTCTTACATCAACTTCGGTTTTAAATACAGGTTCGCTATACGGACTAAACAGCATGTGGATGAGGCCTTTACTCAACATCAATGGGCAGAGTTTCTTGTGTGAGACCAACTCCACTCAGGTAACTAACCTCACACACTTACACCATTAGACCCGTTTCGCACGAAAACCCTGTTTCGTAACACTGAGCATATTTGCCATAAAACGCACTGTGTTGAAATTGAACTTTGTGAGAATTCCACACAAAACAAAGCTGCAACTGCTCCATTGAAATGCAATGAACTCCACGTTCAGAAATACTTCCATGGCCAAGGCAATTTTCAGCTAGCCTTGAAATGCAAGGCTCTGGCATCTGCTCCAGCACCAAGTACATGTTAGCTATAGGGACACAGCACAGCATGTGGATGTAGCTTTTCTTCAACACGAAAGGGCACAATGTTTCTTGTGTGAGACCAACTCCACTCAAGTCACTAACCTCACACACTTGCACCATTAGACCCGTTTCGCACGAAAACCCTGCTTTGTTCACACTGTGCATAATTGTCATAAAACGCACTGTGTTGAAATTGAGCTTTATGAGAATTCCAGACAAAGCAAAGCTGTAACTGCTCCATTGAAATGCAACGAACTCCACGTTCAGAGATACTTCAATCGCCAAGGCAATTTTCAGCTAGCCTTGAAATGCAGGTCTCTTCAATCAACTTCAGCTTTAAATGCATGCAAGCTATACGGACACAACACAGCATGTAGATGAGGTTTTATTCAACACAAAAGGGCACAATGTTTCTTGTGTGAGACCAACTCCACTCAGGTCACTAACCTAACACACCATCACCATTAGACCAGTTTCGCACGAAAACCCTGTTCCGTAACACTGAGCATATTTGCCATAAAACGCACTGTGTGAAAATTGAGCTTTATACGATTCCAGACAAAGCAAAGCTGTAACTGCTCCATTGAAATGCAACGAACTCCACGTTCAGAGATACCTTCATCGCCAAGGCAATTTTCAGCTAGCCTTGAAATGCAAGGCTCTGGCATCAGCTCCAGCACCAAGTACATGCAAGCTATATGGACACAACACAGCATGTGGATGAGGCTTTTACTCAACATCAATGGGCAGAGAGTTTCTTGTGTGAGACCAACTCCACTCACGACACTAATCTCACACACCATCACCATTAGAACCGTTTCGCACGAAAACCCTGTTTGGTCACACTGTGCATATTTGCCATAAAACGCACTGTGTTGAAATTGAGCTTTATGAGAATTCCAGACAAAGCAAAGCTGTAAGTGCTCCATTGAAATGCAACGAACTCCACGTTCAGAGATACTTCCATCTCCAAGGCAATTTTCAGCTAGCCTTGAAATGCAAGTCTTTTCCTTCAACTTCAGCTTTAAATACATGGTAGCTATACGGACACAACACAGCATGTGGATGAGGCTTTATTCAACACAAAAGGGCACCATGTTTCTTGTGTGTGAGACCAACTCCACTCAGGTCTCTAACCTCACACACCATCACCATTACACCCGTTTCGCACGAAAAACCAGTTTCGTCACAGTGTGTGTAATGGTCATAGAACGCATTGCAGTGAAAACCGGTTTATTGGGTATACACCACAAAGCAAAGCTGTAACTGCTCCATTGAAGTGCAACCAACTCCACGTTCAGAGAGCACTTCATCACCAAGGCAATTTTCAGATAGCTTTGAAATGGAAGGCTCTTACATCAACTTCGGCTTTAAATACATGTTCGCTATACGGACTAAACAGCATGTGGATGAGGCCTTTACTCAACATCAATGGGCAGAGAGTTTCTTGTGTGAGACCAACTCCACTCAGGTCACTAACCTCACACACCATCACCATTACACCCGTTTCGCACGAAAAAACAGTTTCGTAACACTGAGCATATTTGCCATAAAACGCACTGTGTTGAAATTGAGCTTTATGAGAATTCCACACAAAGCAAAGCTGCAACTGCTCCATTGAAATGCAACGAACTCCATGTTCAGAGATACTTCCATCGCCAAGGCAATTTTCAGCTAGCCTTGAAATGCAAGGCTCTGGCATCAGCTCCAGCACCAAGTACATGTTAGCTATAGGGACACAGCACAGCATGTGGATGAGGCTGTTACTCAACACGAAAGGCACAATGTTTCTTGTGTGACACCAACTCCACTCAAGTCGCTAACCTCACACACTTACACCATTAGACCCGTTTCGCACGAAAACCCTGCTTTGTAACTATGTGCGTATTTGCCTTAAAACGCACTGTGTGAAAATCGAGCTTTATACGATTCCAGACAAAGCAAAGCTGTAACTGCTCCATTGAAATGCAATGAACTCCATATTCAGAGATACCTTCATCGCCAAGGCAATTTTCAGCTATCCTTGAAATGCAAGGCTATGGCATCAGCTCCAGCACTAAGTACATGCAAGCTATACGGACACAGCACAGCATGTGGATGTAGCTTTTCTTCAACACGAAAGGGCACAATGTTTCTTGTGTGAGACCAACTCCACTCAAGTCACTAACCTCACACACCATCACCATTAGACCCGTTTCGCACGAAAAAACAGTTTTGTTCACACTGTGCGTATTTGGCATAAAACGCACTGTGTTGAAATTGAGCTTTATGAGAATTCCAGACAAAGCAAAGCTGTAACTGCTCCATTGAAATGCAATGAACTCCACGTTCAGAGATACCTTCATCGCCAAGGCAATTTTCAGCTAGCCTTGAAATGCAAGGCTCTGGCATCAGCTCCAGCACCAAGTACATGTTAGCTATAGGGACATAGCACAGCATGTGGATGAGGCTTTTACTCAACACGAAAGGCACAATGTTTCTTGTGTGAGACCAACTCCACTCAAGTCGCTAACCTCACACACTTACACCATTAGACCCGTTTCGCACGAAAACCCTGCTTTGTAACTATGTGCGTATTTGCCTTAAAACGCACTGTGTGAAAATCGAGCTTTATACGATTCCAGACAAAGCAAAGCTGTAACTGCTCCATTGAAATGCAATGAACTCCACGTTCAGAGATACCTTCATCGCCAAGGCAATTTTCAGCTATCCTTGAAATGCAAGGCAATGGCATCAGCTCCAGCACTAAGTACATGCAAGCTATACCGACACAGCACAGCATGTGGATGTAGCTTTTCTTCAACACGAAAGGGCACAATGTTTCTTGTGTGAGACCAACTCCACTCAAGTCACTAACCTCACACACCATCACCATTAGACCCGTTTCGCACGAATACCCTGTGTGTTCACACTGTGCGTATTTGGCATAAAACGCACTGTGTTGAAATTGAGCTTTATGAGAATTCCACAAAAAGCAAAGCTGTAACTGCTCCATTGAAATGCAATGAACTCCACGTTCAGAGATACCTTCATCGCCAAGGCAATTTTCAGCTAGCCTTGAAATGCAAGGCTCTGGCATCAGCTCCAGCACCAAGTACATGTTAGCTATAGGGACACAACACAGCATGTGGATGAGGCTTTTACTCAACACAAAAGGGCACAATGTTTCTTGTGTGAGACCAACTCCACTCACGACACTAATCTCACACACCATCACCATTAGACCCGTTTCGCACAAAAACCCTGCTTTGTAACTATGTGCGTATTTGCCATAAAACGCACTGTGTGAAAATTGAGCTTTATACGATTCCAGACAAAGCAAAGCTGTAACTGCTCCATTGAAATGCAATGAACTCCACGTTCAGAGATACCTTCATCGCCAAGGCAATTTTCAGCTATCCTTGAAATGCAAGGCTCTGGCATCAGCTCCAGCACCAAGTACATGTTAGCTATAGGGACACAACACAGCATGTGGATGAGGCTTTTACTCAACATCAATGGGCAGAGAGTTTCTTGTGTGAGACCAACTCCACTCACGACACTAATCTCACACACCATCACAATTAGACCCGTTTCGCACGAAAACCCTGTTTGGTCACACTGTGCATATTTGTCATAAAACGCACTGTGTTGAAATTGAGCTTTATGAGAATTCCACACAAAGCAAAGCTGTAACTGCTCCATTGAAATGCAACGAACTCCACGTTCAGAGATACTTCCATCTCCAAGGCAATTTTCAGCTAGCCTTGAAATGCAAGTCTCTTCCTTCAACTTCAGCTTTAAATACATGGTAGCTATACGGACACAACACAGCATGTGGATGAGGCTTTATTCAACACAAAAGGGCACCATGTTTCTTGTGTGTGAGACCAACTCCACTCAGGTCTCTAACCTCACACACCATCACCATTAAACCCGTTTCGCACGAAAAAACAGTTTCATGACAGTGTGTGTAATGGTCATAGAACGCATTGCAGTGAAAACCGGTTTATTGGGTATACACCACAAAGCAAAGCTGTAACTGCTCCATTGAAGTGCAACCAACTCCACGTTCAGAGAACACTTCATCACCAAGGCAATTTTCAGATAGCTTTGAAATGGAAGGCTCTTACATCAATTCGGCTTTAAATACATGTTCGCTATACGGACTAAACAGCATGTGGATGAGGCCTTTACTCAACATCAATGGGCAGAGAGTTTCTTGTGTGAGACCAACTCCACTTAGGTCACTAACCTCACACACCATCACCATTACACCCGTTTCGCACGAAAAAACAGTTTCGTCACAGTGTGTGTAATGGTCACAGAACGCATTGCAGTGAAAACCGGTTTATTGCGTATACACCACAAAGCAAAGCTGTAACTGCTCCATTGAAGTGCAACCAACTCCACGTTCAGAGAACACTTCATCACCAAGGCAATTTTCAGATAGCTTTGAAATGGAAGGCTCTTACATCAACTTCGGCTTTAAATACATGTTCGCTATAAGGACTAAACACCATGTGGATGAGGCCTTTACTCAACATCAATGTTCAGAGAGTTTCTTGTGTGAGACCAACTCCACTCAGGTCACTAACCTCACACACTTACACCATTAGACCCGTTTCGCACGAAAACCCTGCTTTGTAACTATGTGCGTATTTGCCTTAAAACGCACTGTGTGAAAATCGAGCTTTATACGATTCCAGACAAAGCAAAGCTGTAACTGCTCCATTGAAATGCAATGAACTCCATATTCAGAGATACCTTCATCGCCAAGGCAATTTTCAGCTATCCTTGAAATGCAAGGCAATGGCATCAGCTCCAGCACTAAGTACATGCAAGCTATACGGACACAGCACAGCATGTGGATGTAGCTTTTCTTCAACACGAAAGGGCACAATGTTTCTTGTGTGAGACCAACTCCACTCAAGTCACTAACCTCACACACCATCACCATTAGACCCGTTTCGCACGAAAACCCTGTGTGTTCACACTGTGCGTATTTGGCATAAAACGCACTGTGTTGAAATTGAGCTTTATGAGAATTCCACAAAAAGCAAAGCTGTAACTGCTCCATTGAAATGCAATGAACTCCACGTTCAGAGATACCTTCATCGCCAAGGCAATTTTCAGCTAGCCTTGAAATGCAAGGCTCTGGCATCAGCTCCAGCACCAAGTACATGTTAGCTATAGGGACACAACACAGCATGTGGATGAGGCTTTTACTCAACACAAAAGGGCACAATGTTTCTTGTGTGAGACCAACTCCACTCACGACACTAATCTCACACACCATCACCATTAGACCCGTTTCGAACAAAAACCCTGCTTTGTAACTATGTGCGTATTTGCCATAAAACGCACTGTGTGAAAATTGAGCTCTATACGATTCCAGACAAAGCAAAGCTGTAACTGCTCCATTGAAATGCAATGAACTCCACGTTCAGAGATACCTTCATCGCCAAGGCAATTTTCAGCTATCCTTGAAATGCAAGGCTCTGGCATCAGCTCCAGCACCAAGTACATGCAAGCTATACGGACACAACACAGCATGTGGATGAGGCTTTTACTCAACATCAATGGGCAGAGAGTTTCTTGTGTGAGACCAACTCCACTCACGACACTAATCTCACACACCATCACAATTAGACCCGTTTCGCACGAAAACCCTGTTTGGTCACACTGTGCATATTTGTCATAAAACGCACTGTGTTGAAATTGAGCTTTATGAGAATTCCACACAAAGCAAAGCTGTAACTGCTCCATTGAAATGCAACGAACTCCACGTTCAGAGATACTTCCATCTCCAAGGCAATTTTCAGCTAGCCTTGAAATGCAAGTCTCTTCCTTCAACTTCAGCTTTAAATACATGGTAGCTATACGGACACAACACAGCATGTGGATGAGGCTTTATTCAACACAAAAGGGCACCATGTTTCTTGTGTGTGAGACCAACTCCACTCATGTCTCTAACCTCACACACCATCACCATTACACCCGTTTCGCACGAAAAACCAGTTTCATGACAGTGTGTGTAATGGTCATAGAACGCATTGCAGTGAAAACCGGTTTATTGGGTATACACCACAAAGCAAAGCTGTAACTGCTCCATTGAAGTGCAACCAACTCCACGTTCAGAGAACACTTCATCACCAAGCAATTTTCAGCTAGCCTTGAAATGCAAGGTCTCTTCCATCAACTTCAGCTTTAAATACATGGTAGCTATACGGACACAACACAGCATGTGGTTGAGGCTTTTACTCAACATCAATGGGCAGAGAGTTTCTTGTGTGAGACCAACTCCACTCAGGTCACTAACCTCACACACCATCACCATTAGACCCGTTTCGCACGAAAACCCTATTTCGTAACACTGAGCATATTTGCCATAAAACGCACTGTGTTGAAATTGAGCTTTATGAGAATTCCACACAAAGCAAAGCTGCAACTGCTCCATTGAAATGCAACGAACTCCATATTCACAGATACTTCCATCGCCAAGGCAATTTTCAGCTAGCCTTGAAATGCAAGGCTCTGGCATCAGCTCCAGCACCAAGTACATGTTAGCTATAGGGACACAGCACAGCATGTGGATGAGGCTGTTACTCAACACGAAAGGCACAATGTTTCTTGTGAGAGACCAACTCCACTCAAGTCGCTAACCTCACACACTTACACCATTAGACCCGTTTCGCACGAAAACCCTGCTTTGTAACTATGTGCGTATTTGCCTTAAAACGCACTGTGTGAAAATCGAGCTTTATACGATTCCAGACAAAGCAAAGCTGTAACTGCTCCATTGAAATGCAATGAACTCCACGTTCAGAGATACCTTCATCGCCAAGGCAATTTTCAGCTATCCTTGAAATGCAAGGCAATGGCATCAGCTCCAGCACTAAGTACATGCAAGCTATAGGGACACAGCACAGCATGTGGATGTAGCTTTTCTTCAACACGAAAGGGCACAATGTTTCTTGTGTGAGACCAACTCCACTCAAGTCACTAACCTCACACACCATCACAATTAGACCCGTTTCGCACGAAAACCCTGTTTGGTCACACTGTGCGTATTTGGCATAAAACGCACTGTGTGAAAATTGAGCTTTATAGGATTCCAGACAAAACAAAGCAGTAACTACTCCATTGAAATGCAATGAACTCCACGTTCAGAGATACCTTCATCGCCAAGGCAATTTTCAGCTAGCCTTGAAATGCAAGGCTCTGGCATCAGCTCCAGCACCAAGTACATGCAAGCTATACGGACACAACACAGCATGTGGATGAGGCTTTTACTCAACATCAATGGGCAGAGAGTTTCTTGTGTGAGACCAACTCCACTCAGGTCACTACCTCACACACCATCACCATTAGACCCGTTTCGCACGAAAACCCTATTTCGTAGCACTGAGCATATTTGCCATAAAACGCACTGTGTTGAAATTGAGCTTTATGAGAATTCCACACAAAGCAAAGCTGCAACTGCTCCATTGAAATGCAACGAATTCCATATTCAGAGATACTTCCATCGCCAAGGCAATTTTCAGCTAGCCTTGAAATGCAGGTCTCTTCCATCAACTTCGGCTTTAAATGCATGCAAGCTATACGGACACAACACAGCATGTGGATGAGCCTTTATTCAACACAAAAGGGCACAAAGTTTCTTGTGTGTGACAAACTCCACTCAGGTCACTAACCTCACACACCATCACCATTACACCCGTTTCGCACGAAAAGACAGTTTCGTCACAGTGTGTGTAATGGTCATAGAACGCATTGCAGTGAAAACTGGTTTATTGCGTATACACCACAAAGCAAAGCTGTAACTGCTCCATTGAAGTGCAACCAACTCCACGTTCAGAGAACACTTCATCACCAAGGAAATTTTCAGTTAGCTTTGAAATGGAAGGCTCTTCCATCAACTTCGGCTTTAAATACATGTTCGCTATACGGACTAAACAGCATGTGGATGAGGCTTTTACTCAACATCCATGGGCAGAGAGTTTCTTGTGTGAGACCAACTCCACTCAGGTCACTAACCTCACACACCATCACCATTAGACCCGTTTCGCACGAAAACCCTATTTCGTAACACTGAGCATATTTGCCATAAAACGCACTGTGTTGAAATTGAGCTTTATGAGAATTCCACACAAAGCAAAGCTGCAACTGCTCCATTGAAATGCAACGAAACCCACGTTCAGAGATACTTCCATCGCCAAGGCAATTTTCAGCTAGCCTTGAAATGCAAGGCTCTGGCATCTGCTCCAGCACCAAGTACATATTAGCTATAGGGACACAGCACAGCATGTGGATGTAGCTTTTCTTCAACACGAAAGGGCACAATGTTTCTTGTGTGAGACCAACTCCAATCAAGTCACTAACCTCACACACCATCACCATTAGACCCATGTCGCACAAAAACACTGCTTTGTAACTCTGTGCGTATTTGTCATAAAACGCACTGTGTTGAAATTGAGCTTTATGAGAATTCCACAAAAAGCAAAGCTGTAACTGCTCCATTGAAATGCAAAGAAATCCATGTTCAGAGATACTTCCATCGCCAAGGCAATTTTCAGCTAGCCTTGAAATGCAAGGCTCTGGCATCAGCTCCAGCACCAAGTACATGGTAGCTATACGGACACAAAACAGCATGTGGATGAGGCTTTTACTCAACACTAAATGGCACAATGTTTCTTGTGTGAGACCAACTCCACTCACTACACTAATCTCATACACTTACACCATTGGACCCGTTTCGCATGAAAACCCTGCTTTGTAACTCGGTGCGTATTTGGCATAAAACGCACTGTGTTGAAATTGAGCTTTATAAGATTCCAGACAAAGCAAAGCAGTACCTGCTCCATTGCAATGCAATGAACTCCACGTTCAGAGATACCTTCATCGCCAAGGCAATTTTCAGCTAGCCTTGAAATGCAGGTCTCTTCCTTCAACTTCAGCTTTAAATACATGGTAGCTATACGGACACAACACAGCATGTGGATGATGCTTTTACTCAACATCAATGGGCAGAGAGTTTCTTGTGTGAGACCAACTCCACTCAGGTCACTAACCTCACACACCATCACCATTAGACCCGTTTCGCACGAAAACCCTATTTCGTAACACTGAGCATATTTGCCATAAAACGCACTGTTTTGAATTTGAGCTTTATGAGAATTCCACACAAAGCAAAGCTGCAACTCCTCCATTGAAATGCAACGAACTCCATGTTCAGAGATACTTCCATCGCCAAGGCAATTTTCAGCTAGCCTTGAAATGCAAGGCTCTGGCATCTGCTCCAGCACCAAGTACATGTTAGCTATAGGGACACAGCACAGCATGTGGATGAGGCTGTTACTCAAAACGAAAGGCACAATGTTTCTTGTGTGAGACCAACTCCACTCAAGTCGCTAACCTCACACACCATCACCATTAGACCCGTTTCGCACGAAAACCCTTTTGGTCACACTGTGCATATTAGTCATAAAAGGCACTGTTTTGAATTTGAGCTTTATGAGAATTCCAGACAAAGCAAAGCTGTAACTGCTCCATTGAAATGCAATGAACTCCACGTTCAGAGATACCTTCATCGCCAAGGCAATTTTCAGCTAGCCTTGAAATGCAAGGCTCTGGCATCAGCCCCAGCACCAAGTACATGTTAGCTATAGGGACACAACACAGCATGTGGATGAGGCTTTTACTCAACATCAATGGGCAGAGAGTTTCTTGTGTGAGACCAACTCCACTCACAACACTAATCTCACACTCCATCACCATTAGACCCATTTCGCACGAAAACCCTGCTTTGTAACTCTGTGCGTATTTGCCATAAAACGCACTGTGTGAAAATTGAGCTTTATATGATTCCAGACAAAGCAAAGCAGTAACTGCTCCATTGAAATGCAATGAACTCCACGTTCAGAGAACACTTCATCACCAAGGCAATTTTCAGCTAGCCTTGAAATGCAAGGCTCTGGCATCAGCTCCAGCACCAAGTACATGTTAGCTATAGGGACACAGCACAGCATGTGGATGTAGCTTTTCTTCAACACGAAAGGGCACAATGTTTCTTGTGTGAGACCAACTCCACTCACGACACTAATCTCACACACCATCACCATTAGACCCGTTTCGCACGAAAACCCTGCTTTGTAACTCTGTGCGTATTTGGCATAAAACGCACTGTGTTGAAATTGAGCTTTATGAGAATTCCACACAAAGCAAAGCTGTAACTGCTCCATTGAAATGCAATGAACTCCACGTTCAGAGATACCTTCTTCGCCAAGGCAATTTTCAGCTAGCCTTGAAATGCAAGGCTCTGGCATCAGCTCCAGCACCAAGTACATGTTAGCTATAGGGACACAACACAGCATGTGGATGAGGCTTTATTCAACACTAAATGGCACAATGTTTCTTGTGTGAGACCAACTCCACTCACGACACTAATCTCATACACTTACACCTTTAGACCCGTTTCGCACGAAAACCCTGTTTCGTAACACTGAGCATATTTGCCATAAAACGCACTGTGTTGAAATTGAGCTTTATGAGAATTCCACACAAAGCAAAGCTGTAACTGCTCCATTGAAATGCAACGAACTCCACGTTCAGAGATACTTCCATCGCCAAGGCAATTTTCAGCTAGCCATGAAATGCAAGTCTCTGGCATCAGCTCCAGCACCAATTACATGTTAGCTATAGGGACACAGCACAGCATGTGGATGAGGCGTTCACTCAACACGAAAGGGCACAACGTTTCTTGTGTGAGAACAACTCCACTCAAGTCGCTAACCTCACACACTTACACCATTAGACCCGTTTCGCACGAAAACCCTGTTTCGTAACACTGAGCATATTTGTCATAAAACGCACTGTTTTGAAATTAAGCTTTATGAGAATTCCACACAAAGCAAAGCAGTAACTGCTCCATTGAAATGCAACGAACTCCACGTTCAGAGATACTTCCATCGCCAAGGCAATTTTCAGCTAGCCTTGAAATGCAGGTCTCTTCCTTCAACTTCAGCTTTAAATGCATGTTAGCTATAGGGACACAACACAGCATGTGGATGAGGCTTTTACTCAACATCAATGGGCAGAGAGTTTCTTTTGTGAGACCAACTCCACTCACGACACTAATCTCACACACCATCACCATTAGACCCGTTTCGCACGAAAACCCTGGTTTGTAACTCTGTGCGTATTTGCCATAAAACGCACTGTGTGAAAATTGAGCTTTATACGATTCCAGACAAAGCAAAGCAGTAACTGCTCCATTGAAATGCAATGAACTCCACGTTCAGAGATACCTTCATCGCCAAGGCAATTTTCAGCTAGCCTTGAAATGCAGGTCTCTTCCATCAACTTCAGCTTTAAATACATGGTAGCTATACGGACACAACACAGCATGTGGATGAGGCTTTTACTCAACATCAATGGGCAGAGAGTTTCTTGTGTGAGACCAACTCCACTCAGGTCACTACCTCACACACCATCACCATTAGACCCGTTTCGCACGAAAACCCTATTTCGTAACACTGAGCATATTTGCCATAAAACGCACTGTGTTGAAATTGAGCTTTATGAGAATTCCACACAAAGCAAAGCTGCAACTGCTCCATTGAAATGCAATGAACTCCACGTTCAGAGATACCTTCATCGCCAAGGCAATTTTCAGCTAGCCTTGAAATGCAAGGCTCTGGCATCAGCTCCAGCACCAAGTACATGTTAGCTATAGGGACACAGCACAGCATGTGGATGTAGCTTTTCTTCAACACGAAAGGGCACAATGTTTCTTGTGTGAGACCAACTCCAATCAAGTCACTAACCTCACACACCATCACCATTAGACCCGTTTCGCACGAAAACCCTGCTTTGTAACTCTGTGCGTATTTGGCATAAAACGCACTGTGTTGAAATTGAGCTTTATGAGAATTCCACACAAAGCAAAGCTGTAACTGCTCCATTGAAATGCAACGAACTCCACGTTCAGAGATACCTTCATCGCCAAGGCAATTTTCAGCTAGCCTTGAAATGCAAGGCTCTGGCATCAGCTCCAGCACCAAGTACATGTTAGCTATAGGGACACAACACAGCATGTGGATGAGGCTTTTACTCAACACGAAAGGGCACAACGTTTCTTGTGTGAGAACAACTCCACTCAAGTCGCTAACCTCACACACTTACACCATTAGACCCGTTTCGCACGAAAACCCTTTTGGTCACACTGTGCATATTTGTCATAAAACGCACTGTTTTGAAATTAAGCTTTATGAGAATTCCACACAAAGCAAAGCTGTAACTGCTCCATTGAAATGCAATGAACTCCACGTTCAGAGATACCTTCGTCGCCAAGGCAATTTTCAGCTAGCCTTGAAATGCAGGTCTCTTCCATCAACTTCAGCTTTAAATGCATGGTAGCTATACGGACACAACACAGCATGTGGATGAGGCTTTTACTCAACATCAATGGGCAGAGAGTTTCTTGTGTGAGACCAACTCCACTCAGGTCACTACCTCACACACCATCACATTAGACCCGTTTCGCACGAAAACCCTATTTCGTAACACTGAGCATATTTGCCATAAAACGCACTGTGTTGAAATTGAGCTTTATGAGAATTCCACACAAAGCAAAGCTGCAACTGCTCCATTGAAATGCAACGAACTCCATGTTCAGAGATACTTCCATCGCCAAGGCAATTTTCAGCTAGCCTTGAAATGCAAGGCTCTGGCATCTGCTCCAGCACCAAGTACATGTTAGCTCTAGGGACACAGCACAGCATGTGGATGAGGCTGTTACTCAAAACGAAAGGCACAATGTTTCTTGTGTGAGACCAACTCCACTCAAGTCACTAACCTCACACACCATCACCATTAGACCCGTTTCGCACGAAAACCCTATTTCGTAACACTGAGCATATTTGCCATAAAACGCACTGTGTTGAAATTGAGCTTTATGAGAATTCCACACAAAGCAAAGCTGCAACTGCTCCATTGAAATGCAACGAACTCCATGTTCAGAGATACTTCCATCGCCAAGGCAATTTTCAGCTAGCCTTGAAATGCAAGGCTCTGGCATCAGCTCCAGCACCAAGTACATGTTAGCTCTAGGGACACAGCACAGCATGTGGATGAGGCTGTTACTCAACACGAAAGGCACAATGTTTCTTGTGTGAGACCAACTCCACTCAAGTCACTAACCTCACACACCATCACCATTAGACCCGTTTCGCACGAAAACCCTTTTGGTCACACTGTGCATATTAGTCATAAAAGGCACTGTTTTGAATTTGAGCTTTATGAGAATTCCAGACAAAGCAAAGCTGTAACTGCTCCATTGAAATACAATGAACTCCACGTTCAGAGATACCTTCATCGCCAAGGCAATTTTCAGCTAGCCTTGAAATGCAAGGCTCTGGCATCAGCTCCAGCACCAAGTACATGTTAGCTATAGGGACACAGCACAGCATGTGGATGTAGCTTTTCTTCAACACGAAAGGGCACAATGTTTCTTGTGTGAGACCAACTCCAATCAAGTCACTAACCTCACACACCATCACCATTACACCCGTTTCGCACGAAAAAACAGTTTCGTCACAGTGTGTGTAATGGTCATAGAACGCATTGCAGTGAAAACTGGTTTATTGCGTATACACCACAAAGCAAAGCTGCAACTGCTCCATTGAAGTGCAACCAACTCCACGTTCAGAGAACACTTAATCACCAAGGAAATTTTCAGTTAGCTTTGAAATGGAAGGCTCTTACATCAACTTCGGCTTTAAATACATGTTCGCTATACGGACTAAACACAGCATGTGGATGAGGCTTTTACTCAACATCAATGGGCAGAGAGTTTCTTGTGTGAGACCAACTCCACTCAGGTCACTACCCTCACACACCATCACAATTAGACCCGTTTCGCACGAAAACCCTGCTTTGTAACTCTGTGCGTATTTGTCATAAAATGCACTGTGTTGAAATTGAGCTTTATGAGAATCCACACAAAGCAAAGCTGCAACTGCTCCATTGAAATGCAACGAACTCCACGTTCAGAGATACCTTCATCGCCAAGGCAATTTTCAGCTAGCCTTGAAATGCAAGGCTCTGGCATCAGCTCCAGCACCAAGTACATGGTAGCTATACGGACACAACACAGCATGTGGATGAGGCTTTTACTCAACACTAAATGGCACAATGTTTCTTGTGTGAGACCAGCTCCACTCACGACACTAATCTCATACACTTACACTTTTAGACCCGTTTCGCACGAAAACCCTGTTTCGTAACACTGAGCATATTTGCCATAAAACGCACTGTGTTGAAATTGAGCTTTATGAGAATTGCAGACAAAGCAAAGCTGTAACTGCTCCATTGAAATGCAACGAACTCCACGTTCAGAGATACTTCCATCGCCAAGGCAATTTTCAGCTAGCCATGAAATGCAAGTCTCTGGCATCAGCTCCAGCACCAATTACATGTTAGCTATAGGGACACAGCACAGCATGTGGATGAGGCGTTCACTCAACACGAAAGGGCACAGCGTTTCTTGTGTGAGAACAACTCCACTCAAGTCGCTAACCTCACACACTTACACCATTAGACCAGTTTCGCACGAAAACCCTTTTGGTCACACTGTGCATATTTGTCATAAAACGCACTGTTTTGAAATTAAGCTTTATGAGAATTCCACACAAAGCAAAGCAGTAACTGCTCCATTGAAATACAATGAACTCCACGTTCAGAGATACCTTCATCGCCAAGGCAATTTTCAGCTAGCCTTGAAATGCAAGGCTCTGGCATCAGCTCCAGCACCAAGTACATGTTAGCTATAGGGACACAGCACAGCATGTGGATGTAGCTTTTCTTCAACACGAAAGGGCACAATGTTTCTTGTGTGAGACCAACTCCAATCAAGTCACTAACCTCACACACCATCACCATTAGACCCGTTTCGCACGAAAACCCTGCTTTGTAACTCTGTGCGTATTTGGCATAAAACGCACTGTGTTGAAATTGAGCTTTATGAGAATTCCACACAAAGCAAAGCTGTAACTGCTCCATTGAAATGCAACGAACTCCACGTTCAGAGATACCTTCATCGCCAAGGCAATTTTCAGCTAGCCTTGAAATGCAAGGCTCTGGCATCAGCTCCAGCACCAAGTACATGTTAGCTATAGGGACACAACACAGCATGTGGATGAGGCTTTTACTCAACACTAAATGGCACAATGTTTCTTGTGTGAGACCAACTCCACTCACGACACTAATCTCATACACTTACACATTTAGACCTGTTTCGCACGAAAACCCTGTTTCGTAACACTGAGCATATTTGCCATAAAACGCACTGTGTTGAAATTGAGCTTTATGAGAATTCCACACAAAACAAAGCTGCAACTGCTCCATTGAAATGCTACGAAATCCATGTTCAGAGATACTTCCATCGCCAAGGCAATTTTCAGCTAGCCATGAAATGCAAGTCTCTGGCATCAGCTCCAGCACCAATTACATGTTAGCTATAGGGACACAGCACAGCATGTGGATGAGGCGTTCACTCAACACGAAAGGGCACAACGTTTCTTGTGTGAGAACAACTCCACTCAAGTCGCTAACCTCACACACCATCACCATTAGACCCGTTTCGCACGAAAACCCTTTTGGTCACACTGTGCATATTTGTCATAAAACGCACTGTTTTGAAATTAAGCTTTATGAGAATTCCACACAAAGCAAAGCAGTAACTGCTCCATTGAAATGCAATGAACTCCACGTTCAGAGATACTTCCATCGCCAAGGCAATTTTCAGCTAGCCTTGAAATGCAGGTCTCTTCCTTCAACTTCAGCTTTAAATGCATGTTAGCTATAGGGACACAACACAGCATGTGGATGAGGCTTTTACTCAACATCAATGGGCAGAGAGTTTCTTTTGTGAGACCAACTCCACTCACGACACTAATCTCACACACCATCACAATTAGACCCGTTTCGCACGAAAACCCTGCTTTGTAACTCTGTGCGTATTTGCCATAAAACGCACTGTGTGAAAATTGAGCTTTATACGATTCCAGACAAAGCAAAGCAGTAACTGCTCCATTGAAATGCAATGAACTCCACGTTCAGAGATACCTTCATCGCCAAGGCAATTTTCAGCTAGCCTTGAAATGCAAGGCTCTGGCATCAGCTCCAGCACCAAGTACATGTTAGCTATAGGGACACAACACAGCATGTGGATGAGGCTTTTACTCAACACAAAAGGGCACAATGTTTCTTGTGTGAGACCAACTCCACTCAGGTCACTAATCTCACACACCATCACCATTAGACCCGTTTCCACGAAAACCCTGTTTCGTAACACTGAGCATATTTGCCATAAAACGCACTGTGTTGAAATTGAGCTTTATGAGAATTCCACACAAAGCAAAGCTGCAACTGCTCCATTGAAATGCAACGAGCTCCATGTTCAGAGATACTTCCATCGCCAAGGCAATTTTCAGCTAGCCTTGAAATGCAAGGCTCTGGCATCTGCTCCAGCACCAAGTACATGTTAGCTATAGGGACACAGCACAGCATGTGGATGAGGCTGTAACTCAAAACGAAAGGCACAATGTTTCTTGTGTGAGACCAACTCCACTCAAGTCGCTAACCTCACACACCATCACCATTAGACCCGTTTCGCACGAAAACCCTTTTGGTCACACTGTGCATATTAGTCATAAAAGGCACTGTTTTGAATTTGAGCTTTATGAGAATTCCAGACAAAGCAAAGCTGTAACTGCTCCATTGAAATACAATGAACTCCACGTTCAGAGATACCTTCATCGCCAAGGCAATTTTCAGCTAGCCTTGAAATGCAAGGCTCTGGCATCAGCTCCAGCACCAAGTACATGTTAGCTATAGGGACACAGCACAGCATGTGGATGTAGCTTTTCTTCAACACGAAAGGGCACAATGTTTCTTGTGTGAGACCAACTCCAATCAAGTCACTAACCTCACACACCATCACCATTAGACCCGTTTCGCACGAAAACCCTGCTTTGTAACTCTGTGCGTATTTGGCATAAAACGCACTGTGTTGAATTGAGCTTTATGAGAATTCCACACAAAGCAAAGCAGTAACTGCTCCATTGAAATGCAACGAACTCCACGTTCAGAGATACCTTCATCGCCAAGGCAATTTTCAGCTAGCCTTGAAATGCAAGGCTCTGGCATCAGCTCCAGCACCAAGTACATGTTAGCTATAGGGACACAACACAGCATGTGGATGAGGCTTTTACTCAACACGAAAGGGCACAACGTTTCTTGTGTGAGAACAACTCCACTCAAGTCGCTAACCTCACACACTTACACCATTAGACCCGTTTCGCACGAAAACCCTTTTGGTCACACTGTGCATATTTGTCATAAAACGCACTGTTTTGAAATTAAGCTTTATGAGAATTCCACACAAAGCAAAGCTGTAACTGCTCCATTGAAATGCAATGAACTCCACGTTCAGAGATACCTTCGTCGCCAAGGCAATTTTCAGCTAGCCTTGAAATGCAGGTCTCTTCCATCAACTTCAGCTTTAAATGCATGGTAGCTATACGGACACAACACAGCATGTGGATGAGGCTTTTACTCAACATCAATGGGCAGAGAGTTTCTTGTGTGAGACCAACTCCACTCAGGTCACTACCTCACACACCATCACATTAGACCCGTTTCGCACGAAAACCCTATTTCGTAACACTGAGCATATTTGCCATAAAACGCACTGTGTTGAAATTGAGCTTTATGAGAATTCCACACAAAGCAAAGCTGCAACTGCTCCATTGAAATGCAACGAACTCCATGTTCAGAGATACTTCCATCGCCAAGGCAATTTTCAGCTAGCCTTGAAATGCAAGGCTCTGGCATCTGCTCCAGCACCAAGTACATGTTAGCTCTAGGGACACAGCACAGCATGTGGATGAGGCTGTTACTCAAAACGAAAGGCACAATGTTTCTTGTGTGAGACCAACTCCACTCAAGTCACTAACCTCACACACCATCACCATTAGACCCGTTTCGCACGAAAACCCTATTTCGTAACACTGAGCATATTTGCCATAAAACGCACTGTGTTGAAATTGAGCTTTATGAGAATTCCACACAAAGCAAAGCTGCAACTGCTCCATTGAAATGCAACGAACTCCATGTTCAGAGATACTTCCATCGCCAAGGCAATTTTCAGCTAGCCTTGAAATGCAAGGCTCTGGCATCAGCTCCAGCACCAAGTACATGTTAGCTCTAGGGACACAGCACAGCATGTGGATGAGGCTGTTACTCAACACGAAAGGCACAATGTTTCTTGTGTGAGACCAACTCCACTCAAGTCACTAACCTCACACACCATCACCATTAGACCCGTTTCGCACGAAAACCCTTTTGGTCACACTGTGCATATTAGTCATAAAAGGCACTGTTTTGAATTTGAGCTTTATGAGAATTCCAGACAAAGCAAAGCTGTAACTGCTCCATTGAAATACAATGAACTCCACGTTCAGAGATACCTTCATCGCCAAGGCAATTTTCAGCTAGCCTTGAAATGCAAGGCTCTGGCATCAGCTCCAGCACCAAGTACATGTTAGCTATAGGGACACAGCACAGCATGTGGATGTAGCTTTTCTTCAACACGAAAGGGCACAATGTTTCTTGTGTGAGACCAACTCCAATCAAGTCACTAACCTCACACACCATCACCATTACACCCGTTTCGCACGAAAAAACAGTTTCGTCACAGTGTGTGTAATGGTCATAGAACGCATTGCAGTGAAAACTGGTTTATTGCGTATACACCACAAAGCAAAGCTGCAACTGCTCCATTGAAGTGCAACCAACTCCACGTTCAGAGAACACTTAATCACCAAGGAAATTTTCAGTTAGCTTTGAAATGGAAGGCTCTTACATCAACTTCGGCTTTAAATACATGTTCGCTATACGGACTAAACACAGCATGTGGATGAGGCTTTTACTCAACATCAATGGGCAGAGAGTTTCTTGTGTGAGACCAACTCCACTCAGGTCACTACCCTCACACACCATCACAATTAGACCCGTTTCGCACGAAAACCCTGCTTTGTAACTCTGTGCGTATTTGTCATAAAATGCACTGTGTTGAAATTGAGCTTTATGAGAATCCACACAAAGCAAAGCTGCAACTGCTCCATTGAAATGCAACGAACTCCACGTTCAGAGATACCTTCATCGCCAAGGCAATTTTCAGCTAGCCTTGAAATGCAAGGCTCTGGCATCAGCTCCAGCACCAAGAACATGGTAGCTATACGGACACAACACAGCATGTGGATGAGGCTTTTACTCAACACTAAATGGCACAATGTTTCTTGTGTGAGACCAGCTCCACTCACGACACTAATCTCATACACTTACACTTTTAGACCCGTTTCGCACGAAAACCCTGTTTCGTAACACTGAGCATATTTGCCATAAAACGCACTGTGTTGAAATTGAGCTTTATGAGAATTGCAGACAAAGCAAAGCTGTAACTGCTCCATTGAAATGCAACGAACTCCACGTTCAGAGATACTTCCATCGCCAAGGCAATTTTCAGCTAGCCATGAAATGCAAGTCTCTGGCATCAGCTCCAGCACCAATTACATGTTAGCTATAGGGACACAGCACAGCATGTGGATGAGGCGTTCACTCAACACGAAAGGGCACAGCGTTTCTTGTGTGAGAACAACTCCACTCAAGTCGCTAACCTCACACACTTACACCATTAGACCAGTTTCGCACGAAAACCCTTTTGGTCACACTGTGCATATTTGTCATAAAACGCACTGTTTTGAAATTAAGCTTTATGAGAATTCCACACAAAGCAAAGCAGTAACTGCTCCATTGAAATACAATGAACTCCACGTTCAGAGATACCTTCATCGCCAAGGCAATTTTCAGCTAGCCTTGAAATGCAAGGCTCTGGCATCAGCTCCAGCACCAAGTACATGTTAGCTATAGGGACACAGCACAGCATGTGGATGTAGCTTTTCTTCAACACGAAAGGGCACAATGTTTCTTGTGTGAGACCAACTCCAATCAAGTCACTAACCTCACACACCATCACCATTAGACCCGTTTCGCACGAAAACCCTGCTTTGTAACTCTGTGCGTATTTGGCATAAAACGCACTGTGTTGAAATTGAGCTTTATGAGAATTCCACACAAAGCAAAGCTGTAACTGCTCCATTGAAATGCAACGAACTCCACGTTCAGAGATACCTTCATCGCCAAGGCAATTTTCAGCTAGCCTTGAAATGCAAGGCTCTGGCATCAGCTCCAACACCAAGAACATGTTAGCTATAGGGACACAACACAGCATGTGGATGAGGCTTTTACTCAACGCTAAATGTCACAATGTTTCTTGTGTGAGACCAACTCCACTCACGACACTAATCTCATACACTTACACCTTTAGACCTGTTTCGCACGAAAACCCTGTTTCGTAACAGTGAGCATATTTGCCATAAAACGCACTGTGTTGAAATTGAGCTTTATGAGAATTCCACACAAAACAAAGCTGCAACTGCTCCATTGAAATGCTACGAAATCCACGTTCAGAGATACTTCCATCGCCAAGGCAATTTTCAGCTAGCCATGAAATGCAAGTCTCTGGCATCAGCTCCAGCACCAATTACATGTTAGCTATAGGGACACAGCACAGCATGTGGATGAGGCGTTCACTCAACACGAAAGGGCACAACGTTTCTTGTGTGAGAACAACTCCACTCAAGTCGCTAACCTCACACACTTACACCATTAGACCCGTTTCGCACGAAAACCCTTTTGGTCACACTGTGCATATTTGTCATAAAACGCACTGTTTTGAAATTAAGCTTTATGAGAATTCCACACAAAGCAAAGCAGTAACTGCTCCATTGAAATGCAACGAACTCCACGTTCAGAGATACTTCCATCGCCAAGGCAATTTTCAGCTAGCCTTGAAATGCAGGTCTCTTCCTTCAACTTCAGCTTTAAATGCATGTTAGCTATAGGGACACAACACAGCATGTGGATGAGGCTTTTACTCAACATCAATGGGCAGAGAGTTTCTTTTGTGAGACCAACTCCACTCACGACACTAATCTCACACACCATCACAATTAGACCCGTTTCGCACGAAAACCCTGCTTTGTAACTCTGTGCGTATTTGCCATAAAACGCACTGTTTGAAAATTGAGCTTTATACGATTCCAGACAAAGCAAAGCAGTAACTGCTCCATTGAAATGCAATGAACTCCACGTTCAGAGATACCTTCATCGCCAAGGCAATTTTCAGCTAGCCTTGAAATGCAGGTCTCTTCCATCAACTTCAGCTTTAAATACATGGTAGCTATACGGACACAACACAGCATGTGGATGAGGCTTTTACTCAACATCAATGGGCAGAGAGTTTCTTGTGTGAGACCAACTCCACTCAGGTCACTACCTCACACACCATCACCATTAGACCCGTTTCGCACGAAAACCCTGGTTTGTAACTCTGTGCGTATTTGCCATAAAACGCACTGTGTGAAAATTGAGCTTTATACGATTCCAGACAAAGCAAAGCAGTAACTGCTCTATTGAAATGCAATGAACTCCACGTTCAGAGATACCTTCATCGCCAAGGCAATTTTCAGCTAGCCTTGAAATGCAGGTCTCTTCCATCAACTTCAGCTTTAAATACATGGTAGCTATACGGACACAACACAGCATGTGGATGAGGCTTTTACTCAACATCAATGGGCAGAGAGTTTCTTGTGTGAGACCAACTCCACTCAGGTCACTACCTCACACACCATCACCATTAGACCCGTTTCGCACGAAAACCCTATTTCGTAACACTGAGCATATTTGCCATAAAACGCACTGTGTTGAAATTGAGCTTTATGAGAATTCCACACAAAGCAAAGCTGCAACTGCTCCATTGAAATGCAACGAACTCCATGTTCAGAGATACTTCCATCGCCAAGGCAATTTTCAGCTAGCCTTGAAATGCAAGGCTCTGGCATCTGCTCCAGCACCAAGTACATGTTAGCTCTAGGGACACAGCACAGCATGTGGATGAGGCTGTTACTCAAAACGAAAGGCACAATGTTTCTTGTGTGAGACCAACTCCACTCAAGTCACTAACCTCACACACCATCACCATTAGACCCGTTTCGCACGAAAACCCTTTTGGTCACACTGTGCATATTAGTCATAAAAGGCACTGTTTTGAATTTGAGCTTTATGAGAATTCCAGACAAAGCAAAGCTGCAACTGCTCCATTGAAATACAATGAACTCCACGTTCAGAGATACCTTCATCGCCAAGGCAATTTTCAGCTAGCCTTGAAATGCAAGGCTCTGGCATCAGCTCCAGCACCAAGTACATGTTAGCTTAGGGACACAGCACAGCATGTGGATGAGGCTTTTACTCAACACTAAATGTCACAATGTTTCTTGTGTGAGACCAACTCCACTCACGACACTAATCTCATACACTTACACCTTTAGACCTGTTTCGCACGAAAACCCTGTTTCGTAACAGTGAGCATATTTGCCATAAAACGCACTGTGTTGAAATTGAGCTTTATGAGAATTCCACACAAAACAAAGCTGCAACTGCTCCATTGAAATGCTACGAAATCCATGTTCAGAGATACTTCCATCGCCAAGGCAATTTTCAGCTAGCCATGAAATGCAAGTCTCTGGCATCAGCTCCAGCACCAAGTACATGTTAGCTATAGGGACACAGCACAGCATGTGGATGAGGCGTTCACTCAACACGAAAGGGCACAACGTTTCTTGTGTGAGAACAACTCCACTCAAGTCGCTAACCTCACACACTTACACCATTAGACCCGTTTCGCACGAAAACCCTTTTGGTCACACTGTGCATATTTGTCATAAAACGCACTGTTTTGAAATTAAGCTTTATGAGAATTCCACACAAAGCAAAGCTGTAACTGCTCCATTGAAATGCAATGAACTCCACGTTCAGAGATACCTTCATCGCCAAGGCAATTTTCAGCTAGCCTTGAAATGCAGGTCTCTTCCATCAACTTCAGCTTTAAATGCATGGTAGCTATACGGACACAACACAGCATGTGGATGAGGCTTTTACTCAACATCAATGGGCAGAGAGTTTCTTGTGTGAGACCAACTCCACTCAGGTCACTACCTCACACACCATCACCATTAGACCCGTTTCGCACGAAAACCCTATTTCGTAACACTGAGCATATTTGCCATAAAACGCACTGTGTTGAAATTGAGCTTTATGAGAATTCCACACAAAGCAAAGCTGCAACTGCTCCATTGAAATGCAACGAACTCCATGTTCAGAGATACTTCCATCGCCAAGGCAATTTTCAGCTAGCCTTGAAATGCAAGGCTCTGGCATCTGCTCCAGCACCAAGTACATGTTAGCTCTAGGGACACAGCACAGCATGTGGATGAGGCTGTTACTCAAAACGAAAGGCACAATGTTTCTTGTGTGAGACCAACTCCACTCAAGTCGCTAACCTCACACACCATCACCATTAGACCCGTTTCGCACGAAAACCCTTTTGGTCACACTGTGCATATTAGTCATAAAAGGCACTGTTTTGAATTTGAGCTTTATGAGAATTCCAGACAAAGCAAAGCAGTAACTGCTCCATTGAAATGCAATGAACTCCACGTTCAGAGATACCTTCATCGCCAAGGCAATTTTCAGCTAGCCTTGAAATGCAAGGCTCTGGCATCAGCTCCAGCACCAAGTACATGTTAGCTATAGGGACACAGCACAGCATGTGGATGTAGCTTTTCTTCAACACGAAAGGGCACAATGTTTCTTGTGTGAGACCAACTCCAATCAAGTCACTAACCTCACACACCATCACCATTACACCCGTTTCGCACGAAAAAACTGTTTCGTCACAGTGTGTGCAATGGTCATAGAACGCATTGCAGTGAAAACTGGTTTATTGCGTATACACCACAAAGCAAAGCTGCAACTGCTCCATTGAAGTGCAACCAACTCCACGTTCAGAGAACACTTCATCACCAAGGAAATTTTCAGTTAGCTTTGAAATGGAAGGCTCTTACATCAACTTCGGCTTTAAATACATGTTCGCTATACGGACTAAACAGCATGTGGATGAGGCTTTTACTCAACATCAATGGGCAGAGAGTTTCCTGTGTGAGACCAACTCCACTCAGGTCACTAACCTCACACACCATCACCATTGCACCCGTTTCGCACGAAAACCCTGTTTGGTAACACTGAGCATATTTGCCATAAAATGCACTGTGTTGAAATTGAGCTTTATGAGAATCCACACAAAGCAAAGCTGCAACTGCTCCATTGAAATGCTACGAACTCCACGTTCAGAGATACCTTCATCGCCAAGGCAATTTTCAGCTAGCCTTGAAATGCAAGGCTCTGGCATCAGCTCCAGCACCAATTACATGTTAGCTATAGGGACACAGCACAGCATGTGGATGAGGCGTTCACTCAACACGAAAGGGCACAACGTTTCTTGTGTGAGAACAACTCCACTCAAGTCGCTAACCTCACACACTTACACCATTAGACCCGTTTCGCACGAAAACCCTATTTCGTAACACTGAGCATATTTGCCATAAAACGCACTGTTTTGAATTTGAGCTTTATGAGAATTCCACACAAAGCAAAGCTGCAACTGCTCCATTGAAATGCAACGAACTCCATGTTCAGAGATACTTCCATCGCCAAGGCAATTTTCAGCTAGCCTTGAAATGCAAGGCTCTGGCATCTGCTCCAGCACCAAGTACATGTTAGCTTTAGGGACACAGCACAGCATGTGGATGAGGCTGTTACTCAAAACGAAAGGCACAATGTTTCTTGTGTGAGACCAACTCCACTCAAGTCACTAACCTCACACACCATCACCATTAGACCCGTTTCGCACGAAAACCCTTTTGGTCACACTGTGCATATTAGTCATAAAAGGCACTGTTTTGAATTTGAGCTTTATGAGAATTCCAGACAAAGCAAAGCTGTAACTGCTCCATTGAAATGCAACGAACTCCACGTTCAGAGATACTTCCATCGCCAAGGCAATTT
Source organism: Ochotona princeps (assembly GCF_030435755.1). NCBI lineage: Eukaryota > Metazoa > Chordata > Mammalia > Lagomorpha > Ochotonidae > Ochotona > Ochotona princeps. The sequence goes on from NW_026698337.1 coordinate 70,063, forward strand.
TCAGCTAGCCTTGAAATGCAGGTCTCTTCCTTCAACTTCAGCTTTAAATGCATGTTAGCTATAGGGACACAACACAGCATGTGGATGAGGCTTTTACTCAACATCAATGGGCAGAGAGTTTCTTTTGTGAGACCAACTCCACTCACGACACTAATCTCACACACCATCACAATTAGACCCGTTTCGCACGAAAACCCTGCTTTGTAACTCTGTGCGTATTTGCCATAAAACGCACTGTGTGAAAATTGAGCTTTATACGATTCCAGACAAAGCAAAGCAGTAACTGCTCCATTGAAATGCAATGAACTCCACGTTCAGAGATACCTTCATCGCCAAGGCAATTTTCAGCTAGCCTTGAAATGCAAGGCTGTGGCATCAGCTCCAGCACCAAGTACATGTTAGCTATAGGGACACAACACAGCATGTGGATGAGGCTTTTACTCAACACAAAAGGGCACAATGTTTCTTGTGTGAGACCAACTCCACTCAGGTCACTAATCTCACACACCATCACCATTAGACCCGTTTCGCACGAAAACCCTGGTTTGTAACTCTGTGCGTATTTGCCATAAAACGCACTGTGTGAAAATTGAGCTTTATACGATTCCAGACAAAGCAAAGCAGTAACTGCTCCATTGAAATGCAATGAACTCCACGTTCAGAGATACCTTCATCGCCAAGGCAATTTTCAGCTAGCCTTGAAATGCAGGTCTCTTCCACCAGCTCCAGCACCAAGTACATGTTAGCTATAGGGACACAACACAGCATGTGGATGAGGCTTTTACTCAACATCAATGGGCAGAGAGTTTCTTGTGTGAGACCAACTCCACTCAGGTCACTACCTCACACACCATCACCATTAGACCCGTTTCGCACGAAAACCCTATTTCGTAACACTAAGCATATTTGCCATAAAACGCACTGTGTTGAAATTGAGCTTTATGAGAATTCCACACAAAGCAAAGCTGCAACTGCTCCATTGAAATGCAACGAACTCCATGTTCAGAGATACTTCCATCGCCAAGGCAATTTTCAGCTAGCCTTGAAATGCAAGGCTCTGGCATCTGCTCCAGCACCAAGTACATGTTAGCTATAGGGACACAGCACAGCATGTGGATGAGGCTGTAACTCAAAACGAAAGGCACAATGTTTCTTGTGTGAGACCAACTCCACTCAAGTCGCTAACCTCACACACCATCACCATTAGACCCGTTTCACACGAAAACCCTTTTGGTCACACTGTGCATATTAGTCATAAAAGGCACTGTTTTGAATTTGAGCTTTATGAGAATTCCAGACAAAGCAAAGCTGTAACTGCTCCATTGAAATACAATGAACTCCACGTTCAGAGATACCTTCATCGCCAAGGCAATTTTCAGCTAGCCTTGAAATGCAAGGCTCTGGCATCAGCTCCAGCACCAAGTACATGTTAGCTATAGGGACACAGCACAGCATGTGGATGTAGCTTTTCTTCAACACGAAAGGGCACAATGTTTCTTGTGTGAGACCAACTCCACTCAAGTCACTAACCTCACACACCATCACCATTAGACCCGTTTCGCACGAAAACCCTGCTTTGTAACTCTGTGCGTATTTGGCATAAAACGCACTGTGTTGAAATTGAGCTTTATGAGAATTCCACACAAAGCAAAGCTGTAACTGCTCCATTGAAATGCAACGAACTCCACGTTCAGAGATACCTTCATCGCCAAGGCAATTTTCAGCTAGCCTTGAAATGCAAGGCTCTGGCATCAGCTCCAGCACCAAGTACATGTTAGCTATAGGGACACAACACAGCATGTGGATGAGGCTTTTACTCAACACTAAATGTCACAATGTTTCTTGTGTGAGACCAACTCCACTCACGACACTAATCTCATACACTTACACATTTAGACCTGTTTCGCACGAAAACCCTGTTTCGTAACACTGAGCATATTTGCCATAAAACGCACTGTGTTGAAATTGAGCTTTATGGGAATTCCACACAAAACAAAGCTGCAACTGCTCCATTGAAATGCTACGAAATCCACGTTCAGAGATACTTCCATCGCCAAGGCAATTTTCAGCTAGCCATGAAATGCAAGGCTCTGGCATCAGCTCCAGCACCAATTACATGTTAGCTATAGGGACACAGCACAGCATGTGGATGAGGCGTTCACTCAACACGAAAGGGCACAACGTTTCTTGTGTGAGAACAACTCCACTCAAGTCGCTAACCTCACACACTTACACCATTAGACCCGTTTCGCACGAAAACCCTTTTGGTCACACTGTGCATATTTGTCATAAAACGCACTGTTTTGAAATTAAGCTTTATGAGAATTCCACACAAAGCAAAGCAGTAACTGCTCCATTGAAATGCAACGAACTCCACGTTCAGAGATACTTCCATCGCCAAGGCAATTTTCAGCTAGCCTTGAAATGCAGGTCTCTTCCTTCAACTTCAGCTTTAAATGCATGTTAGCTATAGGGACACAACACAGCATGTGGATGAGGCTTTTACTCAACATCAATGGGCAGAGAGTTTCTATTGTGAGACCAACTCCACTCACGACACTAATCTCACACACCATCACAATTAGACCCGTTTCGCACGAAAACCCTGCTTTGTAACTCTGTGCGTATTTGCCATAAAACGCACTGTGTGAAAATTGAGCTTTATACGATTCCAGACAAAGCAAAGCAGTAACTGCTCCATTGAAATGCAATGAACTCCACGTTCAGAGATACCTTCATCGCCAAGGCAATTTTCAGCTAGCCTTGAAATGCAAGGCTGTGGCATCAACTTCAGCTTTAAATACATGGTAGCTATACGGACACAACACAGCATGTGGATGAGGCTTTTACTCAACATCAATGGGCAGAGAGTTTCTTGTGTGAGACCAACTCCACTCAGGTCACTACCTCACACACCATCACCATTAGACCCGTTTCGCACGAAAACCCTATTTCGTAACACTGAGCATATTTGCCATAAAACGCACTGTGTTGAAATTGAGCTTTATGAGAATTCCACACAAAGCAAAGCTGCAACTGCTCCATTGAAATGCAACGAACTCCATGTTCAGAGATACTTCCATCGCCAAGGCAATTTTCAGCTAGCCTTGAAATGCAAGGCTCTGGCATCTGCTCCAGCACCAAGTACATGTTAGCTATAGGGACACAGCACAGCATGTGGATGAGGCTGTAACTCAAAACGAAAGGCACAATGTTTCTTGTGTGAGACCAACTCCACTCAAGTCGCTAACCTCACACACCATCACCATTAGACCCGTTTCACACGAAAACCCTTTTGGTCACACTGTGCATATTAGTCATAAAAGGCACTGTTTTGAATTTGAGCTTTATGAGAATTCCAGACAAAGCAAAGCTGTAACTGCTCCATTGAAATACAATGAACTCCACGTTCAGAGATACCTTCATCGCCAAGGCAATTTTCAGCTAGCCTTGAAATGCAAGGCTCTGGCATCAGCTCCAGCACCAAGTACATGTTAGCTATAGGGACACAGCACAGCATGTGGATGTAGCTTTTCTTCAACACGAAAGGGCACAATGTTTCTTGTGTGAGACCAACTCCAATCAAGTCACTAACCTCACACACCATCACCATTAGACCCGTTTCGCACGAAAACCCTGCTTTGTAACTCTGTGCGTATTTGGCATAAAACGCACTGTGTTGAAATTGAGCTTTATGAGAATTCCACACAAAGCAAAGCTGTAACTGCTCCATTGAAATGCAACGAACTCCACGTTCAGAGATACCTTCATCGCCAAGGCAATTTTCAGCTAGCCTTGAAATGCAAGGCTCTGGCATCAGCTCCAGCACCAAGTACATGTTAGCTATAGGGACACAACACAGCATGTGGATGAGGCTTTTACTCAACACTAAATGGCACAATGTTTCTTGTGTGAGACCAACTCCACTCACGACACTAATCTCATACACTTACACATTTAGACCTGTTTCGCACGAAAACCCTGTTTCGTAACACTGAGCATATTTGCCATAAAACGCACTGTGTTGAAATTGAGCTTTATGGGAATTCCACACAAAACAAAGCTGCAACTGCTCCATTGAAATGCTACAAAATCCACGTTCAGAGATACTTCCATCGCCAAGGCAATTTTCAGCTAGCCATGAAATGCAAGGCTCTGGCATCAGCTCCAGCACCAATTACATGTTAGCTATAGGGACACAGCACAGCATGTGGATGAGGCGTTCACTCAACACGAAAGGGCACAACGTTTCTTGTGTGAGAACAACTCCACTCAAGTCGCTAACCTCACACACTTACACCATTAGACCCGTTTCGCACGAAAACCCTTTTGGTCACACTGTGCATATTTGTCATAAAACGCACTGTTTTGAAATTAAGCTTTATGAGAATTCCACACAAAGCAAAGCAGTAACTGCTCCATTGAAATGCAACGAACTCCACGTTCAGAGATACTTCCATCGCCAAGGCAATTTTCAGCTAGCCTTGAAATGCAGGTCTCTTCCTTCAACTTCAGCTTTAAATGCATGTTAGCTATAGGGACACAACACAGCATGTGGATGAGGCTTTTACTCAACATCAATGGGCAGAGAGTTTCTATTGTGAGACCAACTCCACTCACGACACTAATCTCACACACCATCACAATTAGACCCGTTTCGCACGAAAACCCTGCTTTGTAACTCTGTGCGTATTTGCCATAAAACGCACTGTGTGAAAATTGAGCTTTATACGATTCCAGACAAAGCAAAGCAGTAACTGCTCCATTGAAATGCAATGAACTCCACGTTCAGAGATACCTTCATCGCCAAGGCAATTTTCAGCTAGCCTTGAAATGCAAGGCTGTGGCATCAACTTCAGCTTTAAATACATGGTAGCTATACGGACACAACACAGCATGTGGATGAGGCTTTTACTCAACATCAATGGGCAGAGAGTTTCTTGTGTGAGACCAACTCCACTCAGGTCACTACCTCACACACCATCACCATTAGACCCGTTTCGCACGAAAACCCTATTTCGTAACACTGAGCATATTTGCCATAAAACGCACTGTGTTGAAATTGAGCTTTATGAGAATTCCACACAAAGCAAAGCTGCAACTGCTCCATTGAAATGCAACGAACTCCATGTTCAGAGATACTTCCATCGCCAAGGCAATTTTCAGCTAGCCTTGAAATGCAAGGCTCTGGCATCTGCTCCAGCACCAAGTACATGTTAGCTATAGGGACACAGCACAGCATGTGGATGAGGCTGTAACTCAAAACGAAAGGCACAATGTTTCTTGTGTGAGACCAACTCCACTCAAGTCGCTAACCTCACACACCATCACCATTAGACCCGTTTCACACGAAAACCCTTTTGGTCACACTGTGCATATTAGTCATAAAAGGCACTGTTTTGAATTTGAGCTTTATGAGAATTCCAGACAAAGCAAAGCTGTAACTGCTCCATTGAAATACAATGAACTCCACGTTCAGAGATACCTTCATCGCCAAGGCAATTTTCAGCTAGCCTTGAAATGCAAGGCTCTGGCATCAGCTCCAGCACCAAGTACATGTTAGCTATAGGGACACAGCACAGCATGTGGATGTAGCTTTTCTTCAACACGAAAGGGCACAATGTTTCTTGTGTGAGACCAACTCCAATCAAGTCACTAACCTCACACACCATCACCATTAGACCCGTTTCGCACGAAAACCCTGCTTTGTAACTCTGTGCGTATTTGGCATAAAACGCACTGTGTTGAAATTGAGCTTTATGAGAATTCCACACAAAGCAAAGCTGTAACTGCTCCATTGAAATGCAACGAACTCCACGTTCAGAGATACCTTCATCGCCAAGGCAATTTTCAGCTAGCCTTGAAATGCAAGGCTCTGGCATCAGCTCCAGCACCAAGTACATGTTAGCTATAGGGACACAACACAGCATGTGGATGAGGCTTTTACTCAACACTAAATGTCACAATGTTTCTTGTGTGAGACCAACTCCACTCACGACACTAATCTCATACACTTACACATTTAGACCTGTTTCGCACGAAAACCCTGTTTCGTAACACTGAGCATATTTGCCATAAAACGCACTGTGTTGAAATTGAGCTTTATGGGAATTCCACACAAAACAAAGCTGCAACTGCTCCATTGAAATGCTACGAAATCCACGTTCAGAGATACTTCCATCGCCAAGGCAATTTTCAGCTAGCCATGAAATGCAAGGCTCTGGCATCAGCTCCAGCACCAATTACATGTTAGCTATAGGGACACAGCACAGCATGTGGATGAGGCGTTCACTCAACACGAAAGGGCACAACGTTTCTTGTGTGAGAACAACTCCACTCAAGTCGCTAACCTCACACACTTACACCATTAGACCCGTTTCGCACGAAAACCCTTTTGGTCACACTGTGCATATTTGTCATAAAACGCACTGTTTTGAAATTAAGCTTTATGAGAATTCCACACAAAGCAAAGCAGTAACTGCTCCATTGAAATGCAACGAACTCCACGTTCAGAGATACTTCCATCGCCAAGGCAATTTTCAGCTAGCCTTGAAATGCAGGTCTCTTCCTTCAACTTCAGCTTTAAATGCATGTTAGCTATAGGGACACAACACAGCATGTGGATGAGGCTTTTACTCAACATCAATGGGCAGAGAGTTTCTATTGTGAGACCAACTCCACTCACGACACTAATCTCACACACCATCACAATTAGACCCGTTTCGCACGAAAACCCTGCTTTGTAACTCTGTGCGTATTTGCCATAAAACGCACTGTGTGAAAATTGAGCTTTATACGATTCCAGACAAAGCAAAGCAGTAACTGCTCCATTGAAATGCAATGAACTCCACGTTCAGAGATACCTTCATCGCCAAGGCAATTTTCAGCTAGCCTTGAAATGGAAGGCTGTGGCATCAGCTCCAGCACCAAGTACATGTTAGCTATAGGGACACAACACAGCATGTGGATGAGGCTTTTACTAAACATCAATGGGCAGAGAGTTTCTTGTGTGAGACCAACTCCACTCAGGTCACTACCTCACACACCATCACCATTAGACCCGTTTCGCACGAAAACCCTGTTTCGTAACACTGAGCATATTTGCCATAAAACGCACTGTGTTGAAATTGAGCTTTATGAGAATTCCACACAAAGCAATGCTGCAACTGCTCCATTGAAATGCAACGAAATCCATGTTCAGAGATACTTCCATCGCCAAGGCAATTTTCAGCTAGCCTTGAAATGCAAGGCTCTGGCATCTGCTCCAGCACCAAGTACATGTTAGCTCTAGGGACACAGCACAGCATGTGGATGAGGCTGTTACTCAACACGAAAGGCACAATGTTTCTTGTGTGAGACCAACTCCACTCAAGTCGCTAACCTCACACACCATCACCATTAGACCCGTTTCACAGGAAAACCCTTTTGGTCACACTGTGCATATTAGTCATAAAAGGCACTGTTTTGAATTTGAGCTTTATGAGAATTCCAGACAAAGCAAAGCTGTAACTGCTCCATTGAAATACAATGAACTCCACGTTCAGAGATACCTTCATCGCCAAGGCAATTTTCAGCTAGCCTTGAAATGCAAGGCTCTGGCATCAGCTCCAGCACCAAGTACATGTTAGCTATAGGGACACAGCACAGCATGTGGATGTAGCTTTTCTTCAACACGAAAGGGCACAATGTTTCTTGTGTGAGACCAACTCCAATCAAGTCACTAACCTCACACACCATCACCATTACACCCGTTTCGCACGAAAAAACAGTTTCGTCACAGTGTGTGTAATGGTCATAGAACGCATTGCAGTGAAAACTGGTTTATTGCGTATACACCACAAAGCAAAGCTGCAACTGCTCCATTGAAGTGCAACCAACTCCACGTTCAGAGAACACTTCATCACCAAGGAAATTTTCAGTTAGCTTTGAAATGGAAGGCTCTTATATCAACTTTGGCTTTAAATACATGTTCGCTATACGGACTAAACAGCATGTGGATGAGGCTTTTACTCAACATCAATGGGCAGAGAGTTTCTTGTGTGAGACCAACTCCACTCAGGTCACTAACCTCACACACCATCACCATTGCACCCGTTTCGCACGAAAACCCTGCTTTGTAACTCTGTGCGTATTTGGCATAAAACGCACTGTGTTGAAATTGAGCTTTATGAGAATTCCACACAAAGCAAAGCTGTAACTGCTCCATTGAAATGCAACGAACTCCATGTTCAGAGATACCTTCATCGCCAAGGCAATTTTCAGCTAGCCTTGAAATGCAAGGCTCTGGCATCAGCTCCAGCACCAAGTACATGTTAGCTATAGGGACACAACACAGCATGTGGATGAGGCTTTTACTCAACACTAAATGGCACAATGTTTCTTGTGTGAGACCAACTCCACTCACGACACTAATCTCATACACTTACACTTTTAGACCCGTTTCGCACGAAAACCCTGTTTCGTTACACTGAGCATATTTGCCATAAAACGCACTGTGTTGAAATTGAGCTTTATGAGAATTGCAGACAAAGCAAAGCTGTAACTGCTCCATTGAAATGCAACGAACTCCACGTTCAGAGATACTTCCATCGCCAAGGCAATTTTCAGCTAGCCATGAAATGCAAGTCTCTGGCATCAGCTCCAGCACCAATTACATGTTAGCTATAGGGACACAACACAGCATGTGGATGAGGCGTCACTCAACACGAAAGGGCACAACGTTTCTTGTGTGAGAACAACTCCACTCAAGTCGATAACCTCACACACTTACACCATTAGACCCGTTTCGCACGAAAACCCTTTTGGTCACACTGTGCATATTTGTCATAAAACGCACTGTTTTGAAATTAAGCTTTATGAGAATTCCACACAAAGCAAAGCAGTAACTGCTCCATTGAAATGCAACGAACTCCACGTTCAGAGATACTTCCATCGCCAAGGCAATTTTCAGCTAGCCTTGAAATGCAGGTCTCTTCCTTCAACTTCAGCTTTAAATGCATGTTAGCTATAGGGACACAACACAGCATGTGGATGAGGCTTTTACTCAACATCAATGGGCAGAGAGTTTCTTTTGTGAGACCAACTCCACTCAAGACACTAATCTCACACACGATCACAATTAGACTCGTTTCGCACGAAAACCCTGCTTTGTAACTCTGTGCGTATTTGCCATAAAACGCACTGTGTGAAAATTGAGCTTTATACGATTCCAGACAAAGCAAAGCAGTAACTGCTCCATTGAAATGCAATGAACTCCACGTTCAGAGATACCTTCATCGCCAAGGCAATTTTCAGCTAGCCTTGAAATGCAAGGCTGTGGCATCAGCTCCAGCACCAAGTACATGTTAGCTATAGGGACACAACACAGCATGTGGATGAGGCGTTTACTCAACACAAAAGGGCACAATGTTTCTTGTGTGAGACCAACTCCACTCAGGTCACTAATCTCACACACCATCACCATTAGACCCGTTTCGCACGAAAACCCTGGTTTGTAACTCTGTGCGTATTTGCCATAAAACGCACTGTGTGAAAATTGAGCTTTATACGATTCCAGACAAAGCAAAGCAGTAACTGCTCCATTGAAATGCAATGAACTCCACGTTCAGAGATACCTTCATCGCCAAGGCAATTTTCAGCTAGCCTTGAAATGCAGGTCTCTTCCATCTACTTCAGCTTTAAATACATGGTAGCTATACGGACACAACACAGCATGTGGATGAGGCTTTTACTCAACATCAATGGGCAGAGAGTTTCTTGTGTGAGACCAACTCCACTCAGGTCACTACCTCACACACCATCACCATTAGACCCGTTTCGCACGAAAACCCTATTTCGTAACACTGAGCATATTTGCCATAAAACGCACTGTGTTGAAATTGAGCTTTATGAGAATTCCACACAAAGCAAAGCTGCAACTGCTCCATTGAAATGCAACGAACTCCATGTTCAGAGATACTTCCATCGCCAAGGCAATTTTCAGCTAGCCTTGAAATGCAGGTCTCTTCCTTCAACTTCAGCTTTAAATGCATGTTAGCTATAGGGACACAACACAGCATGTGGATGAGGCTTTTACTCAACATCAATGGGCAGAGAGTTTCTTTTGTGAGACCAACTCCACTCACGACACTAATCTCACACACCATCACAATTAGACCCGTTTCGCACGAAAACCCTGCTTTGTAACTCTGTGCGTATTTGCCATAAAACGCACTGTGTGAAAATTGAGCTTTATACGATTCCAGACAAAGCAAAGCAGTAACTGCTCCATTGAAATGCAATGAACTCCACGTTCAGAGATACCTTCATCGCCAAGGCAATTTTCAGCTAGCCTTGAAATGCAAGGCTGTGGCATCAGCTCCAGCACCAAGTACATGTTAGCTATAGGGACACAACACAGCATGTGGATGAGGCTTTTACTCAACACAAAAGGGCACAATGTTTCTTGTGTGAGACCAACTTCACTCAGGTCACTAATCTCACACACCATCACCATTAGACCCGTTTCCACGAAAACCCTGTTTCGTAACACTGAGCATATTTGCCATAAAACGCACTGTGTTGAAATTGAGCTTTATGAGAATTCCACACGAAGCAAAGCTGCAACTGCTCCATTGAAATGCAACGAACTCCATGTTCAGAGATACTTCCATCGCCAAGGCAATTTTCAGCTAGCCTTGAAATGCAAGGCTCTGGCATCTGCTCCAGCACCAATTACATGTTAGCTATAGGGACACAGCACAGCATGTGGATGAGGCTGTTACTCAAAACGAAAGGCACAATGTTTCTTGTGTGAGACCAACTCCACTCAAGTCGCTAACCTCACACACCATCACCATTAGACCCGTTTCGCACGAAAACCCTTTTGGTCACACTGTGCATATTAGTCATAAAAGGCACTGTTTTGAATTTGAGCTTTATGAGAATTCCAGACAAAGCAAAGCTGTAACTGCTCCATTGAAATACAATGAACTCCACGTTCAGAGATACCTTCATCGCCAAGGCAATTTTCAGCTAGCCTTGAAATGCAAGGCTCTGGCATCAGCTCCAGCACCAAGTACATGTTAGCTATAGTGACACAGCACAGCATGTGGATGTAGCTTTTCTTCAACACGAAAGGGCACAATGTTTCTTGTGTGAGACCAACTCCACTCACGACACTAACCTCACACACCATCACCATTACACCCGTTTCGCACGAATAAACAGTTTCGTCACAGTGTGTGTAATGGTCATAGAACGCATTGCAGTGAAAACTGGTTTATTGCGTATACACCACAAAGCAAAGCTGCAACTGCTCCATTGAAGTGCAACCAACTCCACGTTCAGAGAACACTTCATCACCAAGGAAATTTTCAGTTAGCTTTGAAATGGAAGGCTCTTATATCAACTTTGGCTTTAAATACATGTTCGCTATATGGACTAAACAGCATGTGGATGAGGCTTTTACTCAACATCAATGGGCAGAGAGTTTCTTGTGTGAGACCAACTCCACTCAGGTCACTAACCTCACACACCATCACCATTAGACCCGTTTCGCACGAAAACCCTGTTTGGTCACACTGAGCATATTTGCCATAAAATGCACTGTGTTGAAATTGAGCTTTATGAGAATCCACACAAAGCAAAGCTGCAACTGCTCCATTGAAATGCAACGAACTCCACGTTCAGAGATACCTTCATCGCCAAGGCAATTTTCAGCTAGCCTTGAAATGCAAGGCTCTGGCATCAGCTCCAGCACCAAGAACATGGTAGCTATACGGACACAACACAGCATGTGGATGAGGCTTTTACTCAACACTAAATGGCACAATGTTTCTTGTGTGAGACCAACTCCACTCACGACACTAATCTCATACACTTACACTTTTAGACCCGTTTCGCACGAAAACCCTGTTTCGTTACACTGAGCATATTTGCCATAAAACGCACTGTGTTGAAATTGAGCTTTATGAGAATTGCAGACAAAGCAAAGCTGTAACTGCTCCATTGAAATGCAACGAACTCCACGTTCAGAGATACTTCCATCGCCAAGGCAATTTTCAGCTAGCCATGAAATGCAAGTCTCTGGCATCAGCTCCAGCACCAATTACATGTTAGCTATAGGGACACAACACAGCATGTGGATGAGGCGTCACTCAACACGAAAGGGCACAACGTTTCTTGTGTGAGAACAACTCCACTCAAGTCGATAACCTCACACACTTACACCATTAGACCCGTTTCGCACGAAAACCCTTTTGGTCACACTGTGCATATTTGTCATAAAACGCACTGTTTTGAAATTAAGCTTTATGAGAATTCCACACAAAGCAAAGCAGTAACTGCTCCATTGAAATGCAACGAACTCCACGTTCAGAGATACTTCCATCGCCAAGGCAATTTTCAGCTAGCCTTGAAATGCAGGTCTCTTCCTTCAACTTCAGCTTTAAATGCATGTTAGCTATAGGGACACAACACAGCATGTGGATGAGGCTTTTACTCAACATCAATGGGCAGAGAGTTTCTTTTGTGAGACCAACTCCACTCAAGACACTAATCTCACACACGATCACAATTAGACTCGTTTCGCACGAAAACCCTGCTTTGTAACTCTGTGCGTATTTGCCATAAAACGCACTGTGTGAAAATTGAGCTTTATACGATTCCAGACAAAGCAAAGCAGTAACTGCTCCATTGAAATGCAATGAACTCCACGTTCAGAGATACCTTCATCGCCAAGGCAATTTTCAGCTAGCCTTGAAATGCAAGGCTGTGGCATCAGCTCCAGCACCAAGTACATGTTAGCTATAGGGACACAACACAGCATGTGGATGAGGCGTTTACTCAACACAAAAGGGCACAATGTTTCTTGTGTGAGACCAACTCCACTCAGGTCACTAATCTCACACACCATCACCATTAGACCCGTTTCGCACGAAAACCCTGGTTTGTAACTCTGTGCGTATTTGCCATAAAACGCACTGTGTGAAAATTGAGCTTTATACGATTCCAGACAAAGCAAAGCAGTAACTGCTCCATTGAAATGCAATGAACTCCACGTTCAGAGATACCTTCATCGCCAAGGCAATTTTCAGCTAGCCTTGAAATGCAGGTCTCTTCCATCTACTTCAGCTTTAAATACATGGTAGCTATACGGACACAACACAGCATGTGGATGAGGCTTTTACTCAACATCAATGGGCAGAGAGTTTCTTGTGTGAGACCAACTCCACTCAGGTCACTACCTCACACACCATCACCATTAGACCCGTTTCGCACGAAAACCCTATTTCGTAACACTGAGCATATTTGCCATAAAACGCACTGTGTTGAAATTGAGCTTTATGAGAATTCCACACAAAGCAAAGCTGCAACTGCTCCATTGAAATGCAACGAACTCCATGTTCAGAGATACTTCCATCGCCAAGGCAATTTTCAGCTAGCCTTGAAATGCAGGTCTCTTCCTTCAACTTCAGCTTTAAATGCATGTTAGCTATAGGGACACAACACAGCATGTGGATGAGGCTTTTACTCAACATCAATGGGCAGAGAGTTTCTTTTGTGAGACCAACTCCACTCACGACACTAATCTCACACACCATCACAATTAGACCCGTTTCGCACGAAAACCCTGCTTTGTAACTCTGTGCGTATTTGCCATAAAACGCACTGTGTGAAAATTGAGCTTTATACGATTCCAGACAAAGCAAAGCAGTAACTGCTCCATTGAAATGCAATGAACTCCACGTTCAGAGATACCTTCATCGCCAAGGCAATTTTCAGCTAGCCTTGAAATGCAAGGCTGTGGCATCAGCTCCAGCACCAAGTACATGTTAGCTATAGGGACACAACACAGCATGTGGATGAGGCTTTTACTCAACACAAAAGGGCACAATGTTTCTTGTGTGAGACCAACTTCACTCAGGTCACTAATCTCACACACCATCACCATTAGACCCGTTTCCACGAAAACCCTGTTTCGTAACACTGAGCATATTTGCCATAAAACGCACTGTGTTGAAATTGAGCTTTATGAGAATTCCACACGAAGCAAAGCTGCAACTGCTCCATTGAAATGCAACGAACTCCATGTTCAGAGATACTTCCATCGCCAAGGCAATTTTCAGCTAGCCTTGAAATGCAAGGCTCTGGCATCTGCTCCAGCACCAATTACATGTTAGCTATAGGGACACAGCACAGCATGTGGATGAGGCTGTTACTCAAAACGAAAGGCACAATGTTTCTTGTGTGAGACCAACTCCACTCAAGTCGCTAACCTCACACACCATCACCATTAGACCCGTTTCGCACGAAAACCCTTTTGGTCACACTGTGCATATTAGTCATAAAAGGCACTGTTTTGAATTTGAGCTTTATGAGAATTCCAGACAAAGCAAAGCTGTAACTGCTCCATTGAAATACAATGAACTCCACGTTCAGAGATACCTTCATCGCCAAGGCAATTTTCAGCTAGCCTTGAAATGCAAGGCTCTGGCATCAGCTCCAGCACCAAGTACATGTTAGCTATAGTGACACAGCACAGCATGTGGATGTAGCTTTTCTTCAACACGAAAGGGCACAATGTTTCTTGTGTGAGACCAACTCCACTCACGACACTAACCTCACACACCATCACCATTACACCCGTTTCGCACGAATAAACAGTTTCGTCACAGTGTGTGTAATGGTCATAGAACGCATTGCAGTGAAAACTGGTTTATTGCGTATACACCACAAAGCAAAGCTGCAACTGCTCCATTGAAGTGCAACCAACTCCACGTTCAGAGAACACTTCATCACCAAGGAAATTTTCAGTTAGCTTTGAAATGGAAGGCTCTTATATCAACTTTGGCTTTAAATACATGTTCGCTATATGGACTAAACAGCATGTGGATGAGGCTTTTACTCAACATCAATGGGCAGAGAGTTTCTTGTGTGAGACCAACTCCACTCAGGTCACTAACCTCACACACCATCACCATTAGACCCGTTTCGCACGAAAACCCTGTTTGGTCACACTGAGCATATTTGCCATAAAATGCACTGTGTTGAAATTGAGCTTTATGAGAATCCACACAAAGCAAAGCTGCAACTGCTCCATTGAAATGCAACGAACTCCACGTTCAGAGATACCTTCATCGCCAAGGCAATTTTCAGCTAGCCTTGAAATGCAAGGCTCTGGCATCAGCTCCAGCACCAAGAACATGGTAGCTATACGGACACAACACAGCATGTGGATGAGGCTTTTACTCAACACTAAATGGCACAATGTTTCTTGTGTGAGACCAACTCCACTCACGACACTAATCTCATACACTTACACCTTTAGACCCGTTTCGCACGAAAACCCTGTTTCCTAACACTGAGCATATTTGCCATAAAACGCACTGTGTTGAAATTGAGCTTTATGAGAATTCCACACAAAGAAAAGCTGCAACTGCTCCATTGAAATGCGACGAACTCCATGTTCAGAGATACTTCCATCGCCAAGGCAATTTTCAGCTAGCCTTGAAATGCAAGGCTCTGGCATCAGCTCCAGCACCAATTACATGTTAGCTATAGGGACACAGCACAGCATGTGGAGGAGGCGTTCACTCAACACGAAAGGGCACAACGTTTCTTGTGTGAGAACAACTCCACTCAAGTCGCTAACCTCACACACTTACACCATTAGACCCGTTTCGCACGAAAACCCTATTTCGTAACACTGAGCATATTTGCCATAAAACGCACTGTTTTGAATTTGAGCTTTATGAGAATTCCAGACAAAGCAAAGCTGTAACTGCTCCATTGAAATGCAATGAACTCCACGTTCAGAGATACCTTCATCGCCAAGGCAATTTTCAGCTAGCCTTGAAATGCAAGGCTCTGGCATCAGCTCCAGCACCAAGTACATGTTAGCTATAGGGACACAACACAGCATGTGGATGAGGCTTTTACTCAACATCAATGGGCAGAGAGTTTCTTGTGTGAGACCAACTCCACTCACGACACTAATCTCACACACCATCACCATTAGACCCTTTTCGCACGAAAAACCTGCTTTGTAACTCTGTGCGTATTTGCCATAAAACACACTGTGTGAAATTTGAGCTTTATATGATTCCAGACAAAGCAAAGCTGTAACTGCTCCATTGAAATGCAATGAACTCCACGTTCAGAGATACCTTCATCGCCAAGGCAATTTTCAGCTAGCCTTGAAATGCAGGTCTCTTCCATCAACTTCAGCTTTAAATACATGGTAGCTATACGGACACAACACAGCATGTGGATGAGGCTTTTACTCAACATCAATGGGCAGAGAGTTTCTTGTGTGAGACCAACTCCACTCAAGTCGCTAACCTCACACACCATCACCATTAGACCCGTTTCGCACGAAAACCCTATTTCGTAGCACTGAGCATATTTGCCATAAAACGCACTGTGTTGAAATTGAGCTTTATGAGAATTCCACACAAAGCAAAGCTGCAACTGCTCCATTGAAATGCAACGAACTCCACGTTCAGAGATACTTCCATCGCCAAGGCAATTTTCAGCTAGCCTTGAAATGCAAGGCTCTGGCATCTGCTCCAGCACCAAGTACATGTTAGCTCTAGGGACACAGCACAGCATGTGGATGAGGCTGTTACTCAAAACGAAAGGCACAATGTTTCTTGTGTGAGACGAACTCCACTCAAGTCGCTCTCACCCAGTTACACCATTAGACCCGTTTCGCACGAAAACCCTTTTGGTCACACTGTGCATATTAGTATTAAAACGCACTGTTTTGAATTTGAGCTTTATGAGAATTCCAGACAAAGCAAAGCTGTAACTGCTCCATTGAAATGCAATGAACTCCACGTTCAGAGATACCTTCATCGCCAAGGAAATTTTCAGCTAGCCTTGAAATGCAGATCTCTTCCATCAACTTCGGCTTTAAATGCATGCAAGCTATACGGACACAACACAGCATGTGGATGAGGCTTTATTCAACACAAAAGGGCACAATGTTTCTTGTGTGTGACCAACTCCACTCAGGTCACTAACCTCACACACCATCACCATTACACCCGTTTCGCACGAAAAAACTGTTTCGTCACAGTGTGTGTAATGGTCATAGAACGCATTGCAGTGAAAGCTGGTTTATTGCGTATACACCACAAAGCAAAGCTGTAACTGCTCCATTGAAGTGCAACCAACTCCACGTTCAGAGAACACTTCATCACCAAGGAAATTTTCAGTTAGCTTTGAAATGGAAGGTCTCTTCCATCAACTTCGGCTTTAAATACATGTTCGCTATACGGACTAAACAGCATGTGGATGAGGCTTTTACTCAACATCAATGGGCAGAGAGTTTCTTGTGTGAGACCAACTCCACTCAGGTCACTAACCTCACACACCATCACCATTAGACCCGTTTCGCACGAAAACCCTATTTCGTAACACTGAGCATATTTGCCATAAAACGCACTGTGTTGAAATTGAGCTTTATGAGAATTCCACACAAAGCAAAGCTGCAACTGCTCCATTGAAATGCAACGAAATCCACGTTCAGAGATACTTCCACCGCCAAGGCAATTTTCAGCTAGCCTTGAAATGCAGGTCTCTTCCTTCAACTTCAGCTTTAAATGCATGTTAGCTATAGGGACACAACACAGCATGTGGATGAGGCTTTTACTCAACATCAATGGGCAGAGAATTTCTTTTGTGAGACCAACTCCACTCACGACACTAATCTCACACACCATCACAATTAGACCCGTTTCGCACGAAAACCCTGCTTTGTAACTCTGTGCGTATTTGCCATAAAACGCACTGTGTGAAAATTGAGCTTTATACGATTCCAGACAAAGCAAAGCAGTAACTGCTCCATTGAAATGCAATGAACTCCACGTTCAGAGATACCTTCATCGCCAAGGCAATTTTCAGCTAGCCTTGAAATGCAAGGCTGTGGCATCAGCTCCAGCACCAAGTACATGTTAGCTATAGGGACACAACACAGCATGTGGATGAGGCTTTTACTCAACACAAAAGGGCACAATGTTTCTTGTGTGAGACCAACTCCACTCACGACACTAATCTCACACACCATCACCATTAGACCCGTTTCGCACGAAAACCCTGGTTTGTAACTCTGTGCGTATTTGCCATAAAACGCACTGTGTGAAAATTGAGCTTTATACGATTCCAGACAAAGCAAAGCAGTAACTGCTCCATTGAAATGCAATGAACTCCACGTTCAGAGATACCTTCATCGCCAAGGCAATTTTCAGCTAGCCTTGAAATGCAGGTCTCTTCCATCAACTTCAGCTTTAAATACATGGTAGCTATACGGACACAACACAGCATGTGGATGAGGCTTTTACTCAACATCAATGGGCAGAGAGTTTCTTATGTGAGACCAACTCCACTCAGGTCACTACCTCACACACCATCACCATTAGACCCGTTTCGCACGAAAACCCTATTTCGTAACACTGAGCATATTTGCCATAAAACGCACTGTGTTGAAATTGAGCTTTATGAGAATTCCAGACAAAGCAAAGCTGCAACTGCTCCATTGAAATGCAACGAACTCCATGTTCAGAGATACTTCCATCGCCAAGGCAATTTTCAGCTAGCCTTGAAATGCAAGGCTCTGGCATCTGCTCCAGCACCAAGTACATGTTAGCTATAGGGACACAGCACAGCATGTGGATGAGGCTGTTACTCAAAACGAAAGGCACAATGTTTCTTGTGTGAGACCAACTCCACTCAAGTCGCTAACCTCACACACCATCACCATTAGACCCGTTTCGCACGAAAACCCTTTTGGTCACACTGTGCATATTAGTCATAAAAGGCACTGTTTTGAATTTGAGCTTTATGAGAATTCCAGACAAAGCAAAGCTGTAACTGCTCCATTGAAATACAATGAACTCCACGTTCAGAGATACCTTCATCGCCAAGGCAATTTTCAGCTAGCCTTGAAATGCAAGGCTCTGGCATCAGCTCCAGCACCAAGTACATGTTAGCTATAGGGACACAGCACAGCATGTGGATGTAGCTTTTCTTCAACACGAAAGGGCACAATGTTTCTTGTGTGAGACCAACTCCAATCAAGTCACTAACCTCACACACCATCACCATTAGACCCGTTTCGCACGAAAACCCTGCTTTGTAACTTGTGCGTATTTGGCATAAAACGCACTGTGTTGAAATTGAGCTTTATGAGAATTCCACACAAAGCAAAGCTGTAACTGCTCCATTGAAATGCAACGAACTCCACGTTCAGAGATACCTTCATCGCCAAGGCAATTTTCAGCTAGCCTTGAAATGCAGGTCTCTTCCTTCAACTTCAGCTTTAAATGCATGTTAGCTATAGGGACACAACACAGCATGTGGATGAGGCTTTTACTCAACATCAATGGGCAGAGAGTTTCTTTTGTGAGACCAACTCCACTCACGACACTAATCTCATACACTTACACCATTAGACCCGTTTCGCACGAAAACCCTGTTTCGTAACACTGAGCATATTTGCCATAAAACGCACTGTGTTGAAATTGACCTTTATGAGAATTGCAGACAAAGCAAAGCTGTAACTGCTCCATTGAAATGCAACGAACTCCACGTTCAGAGATACTTCCATCGCCAAGGCAATTTTCAGCTAGCCATGAAATGCAAGTCTCTGGCATCAGCTCCACCACCAATTACATGTTAGCTATAGGGACACAGCACAGCATGTGGATGAGGCGTTCACTCAACACGAAAGGGCACAACGTTTCTTGTGTGAGAACAACTCCACTCAAGTCGCTAACCTCACACACTTACACCATTAGACCCGTTTCGCACGAAAACCCTTTTGGTCACACTGTGCATATTTGTCATAAAACGCACTGTTTTGAAATTAAGCTTTATGAGAATTCCACACAAAGCAAAGCAGTAACTGCTCCATTGAAATGCAACGAACTCCACGTTCAGAGATACTTCCATCGCCAAGGCAATTTTCAGCTAGCCTTGAAATGCAAGTCTCTTCCTTCAACTTCAGCTTTAAATGCATGTTAGCTATAGGGACACAACACAGCATGTGGATGAGGCTTTTACTCAACATCAATGGGCAGAGAGTTTCTTTTGTGAGACCAACTCCACTCACGACACTAATCTCACACACCATCACAATTAGACCCGTTTCGCACGAAAACCCTGCTTTGTAACTCTGTGCGTATTTGCCATAAAACGCACTGTGTGAAAATTGAGCTTTATACGATTCCAGACAAAGCAAAGCAGTAACTGCTCCATTGAAATGCAATGAACTCCACGTTCAGAGATACCTTCATCGCCAAGGCAATTTTCAGCTAGCCTTGAAATGCAAGGCTGTGGCATCAGCTACAGCACCAAGTACATGTTAGCTATAGGGACACAACACAGCATGTGGATGAGGCTTTTACTCAACACAAAAGGGCACAATGTTTCTTGTGTGAGACCAACTCCACTCACGACGCTAACCTCACACACCATCACCATTACACCCGTTTGGCACGAATAAACAGTTTCGTCACAGTGTGTGTAATGGTCATAGAACGCATTGCAGTGAAAACTGGTTTATTGCGTATACACCACAAAGCAAAGCTGCAACTGCTCCATTGAAGTGCAACCAACTCCACGTTCAGAGAACACTTCATCACCAAGGAAATTTTCAGTTAGCTTTGAAATGGAAGGCTCTTATATCAACTTTGGCTTTAAATACATGTTCGCTATATGGACTAAACAGCATGTGGATGAGGCTTTTACTCAACATCAATGGGCAGAGAGTTTCTTGTGTGAGACCAACTCCACTCAGGTCACTAACCTCACACACCATCACCATTAGACCCGTTTCGCACGAAAACCCTGTTTGGTCACACTGAGCATATTTGCCATAAAATGCACTGTGTTGAAATTGAGCTTTATGAGAATCCACACAAAGCAAAGCTGCAACTGCTCCATTGAAATGCAACGAACTCCACGTTCAGAGATACCTTCATCGCCAAGGCAATTTTCAGCTAGCCTTGAAATGCAAGGCTCTGGCATCAGCTCCAGCACCAAGAACATGGTAGCTATACGGACACAACACAGCATGTGGATGAGGCTTTTACTCAACACTAAATGGCACAATGTTTCTTGTGTGAGACCAACTCCACTCACGACACTAATCTCATAGACTTACACCTTTAGACCCGTTTCGCACGAAAACCCTGTTTCCTAACACTGAGCATATTTGCCATAAAACGCACTGTGTTGAAATTGAGCTTTATGAGAATTCCACACAAAGCAAAGCTGCAACTGCTCCATTGAAATGCGACGAACTCCATGTTCAGAGATACTTCCATCGCCAAGGCAATTTTCAGCTAGCCTTGAAATGCAAGGCTCTGGCATCAGCTCCAGCACCAAGTACATGTTAGCTATAGGGACACAGCACAGCATGTGGAGGAGGCGTTCACTCAACACGAAAGGGCACAACGTTTCTTGTGTGAGAACAACTCCACTCAAGTCGCTAACCTCACACACCATCACCATTAGACCCGTTTCGCACGAAAACCCTATTTCGTAACACTGAGCATATTTGCCATAAAACGCACTGTTTTGAATTTGAGCTTTATGAGAATTCCAGACAAAGCAAAGCTGTAACTGCTCCATTGAAATGCAATGAACTCCACGTTCAGAGATACCTTCATCGCCAAGGCAATTTTCAGCTAGCCTTGAAATGCAAGGCTCTGGCATCAGCTCCAGCACCAAGTACATGTTAGCTATAGGGACACAACACAGCATGTGGATGAGGCTTTTACTCAACATCAATGGGCAGAGAGTTTCTTTTGTGAGACCAACTCCACTCACGACACTAATCTCACACACCATCACCATTAGACCCATTTCGCACGAAAAACCTGCTTTGTAACTCTGTGCGTATTTGCCATAAAACACACTGTGTGAAATTTGAGCTTTATATGATTCCAGACAAAGCAAAGCTGTAACTGCTCCATTGAAATGCAATGAACTCCACGTTCAGAGATACCTTCATCGCCAAGGCAATTTTCAGCTAGCCTTGAAATGCAGGTCTCTTCGATCAACTACAGCTTTAAATACATGGTAGCTATACGGACACAACACAGCATGTGGATGAGGCTTTTACTCAACATCAATGGGCAGAGAGTTTCTTGTGTGAGACCAACTCCACTCAGGTCACTAACCTCACACACCATCACCATTAGACCCGTTTCGCACGAAAACCCTATTTCGTAGCACTGAGCATATTTGCCATAAAACGCACTGTGTTGAAATTGAGCTTTATGAGAATTCCACACAAAGCAAAGCTGCAACTGCTCCATTGAAATGCAACAAACTCCATGTTCAGAGATACTTCCATCGCCAAGGCAATTTTCAGCTAGCCTTGAAATGCAAGGCTCTGGCATCAGCTCCAGCACCAAGTACATGTTAGCTCTAGGGACACAGCACAGCATGTGGATGAGGCTGTTACTCAAAACGAAAGGCACAATGTTTCTTGTGTGAGACGAACTCCACTCAAGTCGCTCTCACCCAGTTACACCATTAGACCCGTTTCGCACGAAAACCCTTTTGGTCACACTGTGCATATTAGTATTAAAACGCACTGTTTTGAATTTGAGCTTTATGAGAATTCCAGACAAAGCAAAGCTGTAACTGCTCCATTGAAATGCAATGAACTCCACGTTCAGAGATACCTTCATCGCCAAGGCAATTTTCAGCTAGCCTTGAAATGCAGGTCTCTTCCATCAACTTCGGCTTTAAATGCATGCAAGCTATACGGACACAACACAGCATGTGGATGAGGCTTTATTCAACACAAAAGGGCACAATGTTTCTTGTGTGTGACCAACTCCACTCAGGTCACTAACCTCACACACCATCACCATTACACCCGTTTCGCACGAAAAGACAGTTTCGTCACAGTGTGTGTAATGGTCATAGAACGCATTGCAGTGAAAACTGGTTTATTGCGTATACACCACAAAGCAAAGCTGTAACTGCTCCATTGAAGTGCAACCAACTCCACGTTCAGAGAACACTTCATCACCAAGGAAATTTTCAGTTAGCTTTGAAATGGAAGGTCTCTTCCATCAACTTCGGCTTTAAATACATGTTCGCTATACGGACTAAACAGCATGTGGATGAGGCTTTTACTCAACATCAATGGGCAGAGAGTTTCTTGTGTGAGACCAACTCCACTCAGGTCACTAACCTCACACACCATCACCATTAGACCCGTTTCGCACGAAAACCCTATTTCGTAACACTGAGCATATTTGCCATAAAACGCACTGTGTTGAAATTGAGCTTTATGAGAATTCCACACAAAGCAAAGCTGCAACTGCTCCATTGAAATGCAACGAAATCCACGTTCAGAGATACTTCCACCGCCAAGGCAATTTTCAGCTAGCCTTGAAATGCAGGTCTCTTCCTTCAACTTCAGCTTTAAATGCATGTTAGCTATAGGGACACAACACAGCATGTGGATGAGGCTTTTACTCAACATCAATGGGCAGAGAATTTCTTTTGTGAGACCAACTCCACTCACGACACTAATCTCACACACCATCACAATTAGACCCGTTTCGCACGAAAACCCTGCTTTGTAACTCTGTGCGTATTTGCCATAAAACGCACTGTGTGAAAATTGAGCTTTATACGATTCCAGACAAAGCAAAGCAGTAACTGCTCCATTGAAATGCAATGAACTCCACGTTCAGAGATACCTTCATCGCCAAGGCGATTTTCAGCTAGCCTTGAAATGCAAGGCTGTGGCATCAGCTCCAGCACCAAGTACATGTTAGCTATAGGGACACAACACAGCATGTGGATGAGGCTTTTACTCAACACAAAAGGGCACAATGTTTCTTGTGTGAGACCAACTCCACTCGCGACACTAATCTCACACACCATCACCATTAGACCCGTTTCGCACGAAAACCCTGGTTTGTAACTGTGCGTATTTGCCATAAAACGCACTGTGTGAAAATTGAGCTTTATACGATTCCAGACAAAGCAAAGCAGTAACTGCTCCATTGAAATGCAATGAACTCCACGTTCAGAGATACCTTCATCGCCAAGGCAATTTTCAGCTAGCCTTGAAATGCAGGTCTCTTCCATCAACTTCAGCTTTAAATACATGGTAGCTATACGGACACAACACAGCATGTGGATGAGGCTTTTACTCAACATCAAAGGGCAGAGAGTTTCTTGTGTGAGACCAACTCCACTCAGGTCACTACCTCACACACCATCACCATTAGACCCGTTTCGCACGAAAACCCTATTTCGTAACACTGAGCATATTTGCCATAAAACGCACTGTGTTGAAATTGAGCTTTATGAGAATTCCACACGAAGCAAAGCTGCAACTGCTCCATTGAAATGCAACGAACTCCATGTTCAGAGATACTTCCATCGCCAAGGCAATTTTCAGCTAGCCTTGAAATGCAAGGCTCTGGCATCTGCTCCAGCACCAAGTACATGTTAGCTCTAGGGACACAGCACAGCATGTGGATGAGGCTGTTACTCAAAACGAAAGGCACAATGTTTCTTGTGTGAGACCAACTCCACTCAAGTCGCTAACCTCACACACCATCACCATTAGACCCGTTTCGCACGAAAACCCTTTTGGTCACACTGTGCATATTAGTCATAAAAGGCACTGTTTTGAATTTGAGCTTAATGAGAATTCCAGACAAAGCAAAGCTGTAACTGCTCCATTGAAATACAATGAACTCCACGTTCAGAGATACCTTCATCGCCAAGGCAATTTTCAGCTAGCCTTGAAATGCAAGGCTCTGGCATCAGCTCCAGCATCAAGTACATGTTAGCTATAGGGACACAGCACAGCATGTGGATGTAGCTTTTCTTCAACACGAAAGGGCACAATGTTTCTTGTGTGAGACCAACTCCACTCACGACACTAACCTCACACACCATCACCATTAGACCCGTTTCGCACGAAAACCCTGCTTTGTAACTCTGTGCGTATTTGGCATAAAACGCACTGTGTTGAAATTGAGCTTTATGAGAATTCCACACAAAGCAAAGCTGTAACTGCTCCATTGAAATGCAACGAACTCCACGTTCAGAGATACCTTCATCGCCAAGGCAATTTTCAGCTAGCCTTGAAATGCAAGGCTCTGGCATCAGCTCCAGCACCAAGTACATGTTAGCTATAGGGACACAACACAGCATGTGGATGAGGCTTTTACTCAACACTAAATGTCACAATGTTTCTTGTGTGAGACCAACTCCACTCACGACACTAATCTCATACACTTACACCTTTAGACCTGTTTCGCACGAAAACCCTGTTTCGTAACCCTGAGCATATTTGCCATAAAACGCACTGTGTTGAAATTGAGCTTTATGAGAATTCCACACAAAACAAAGCTGCAACTGCTCCATTGAAATGCTACGAAATCCATGTTCAGAGATACTTCCATCGCCAAGGCAATTTTCAGCTAGCCATGAAATGCAAGTCTCTGGCATCAGCTCCAGCACCAATTACATGTTAGCTATAGGGACACAGCACAGCATGTGGATGAGGCGTTCACTCAACACGAAAGGGCACAACGTTTCTTGTGTGAGAACAACTCCACTCAAGTCGCTAACCTCACACACTTACACCATTAGACCCGTTTCGCACGAAAACCCTTTTGGTCACACTGTGCATATTTGTCATAAAACGCACTGTTTTGAAATTAAGCTTTATGAGAATTCCACACAAAGCAAAGCAGTAACTGCTCCATTGAAATGCAACGAACTCCACGTTCAGAGATACTTCCATCGCCAAGGCAATTTTCAGCTAGCCTTGAAATGCAGGTCTCTTCCTTCAACTTCAGCTTTAAATGCATGTTAGCTATAGGGACACAACACAGCATGTGGATGAGGCTTTTACTCAACATCAATGGGCAGAGAGTTTCTTTTGTGAGACCAACTCCACTCACGACACTAATCTCACACACCATCACAATTAGACCCGTTTCGCACGAAAACCCTGCTTTGTAACTCTGTGCGTATTTGCCATAAAACGCACTGTGTGAAAATTGAGCTTTATACGATTCCAGACAAAGCAAAGCAGTAACTGCTCCATTGAAATGCAATGAACTCCACGTTCAGAGATACCTTCATCGCCAAGGCAATTTTCAGCTAGCCTTGAAATGCAAGGCTGTGGCATCAGCTCCAGCACCAAGTACATGTTAGCTATAGGGACACAACACAGCATGTGGATGAGGCTTTTACTCAACATCAATGGGCAGAGAGTTTCTTGTGTGAGACCAACTCCACTCAGGTCACTACCTCACACACCATCACCATTAGACCCGTTTCGCACGAAAACCCTATTTCGTAACACTGAGCATATTTGCCATAAAACGCACTGTGTTGAAATTGAGCTTGATGAGAATTCCACACAAAGCAAAGCTGCAACTGCTCCATTGAAATGCAACGAACTCCATGTTCAGAGATACTTCCATCGCCAAGGCAATTTTCAGCTAGCCTTGAAATGCAAGGCTCTGGCATCTGCTCCAGCACCAAGTACATGTTAGCTATAGGGACACAGCACAGCATGTGGATGAGGCTGTAACTCAAAACGAAAGGCACAATGTTTCTTGTGTGAGACCAACTCCACTCAAGTCGCTAACCTCACACACCATCACCATTAGACCCGTTTCACACGAAAACCCTGCTTTGTAACTCTGTGCGTATTTGGCATAAAACGCACTGTGTTGAAATTGAGCTTTATGAGAATTCCACACAAAGCAAAGCTGTAACTGCTCCATTGAAATGCAACGAACTCCACGTTCAGAGATACCTTCATCGCCAAGGCAATTTTCAGCTAGCCTTGAAATGCAAGGCTCTGGCATCAGCTCCAGCACCAAGTACATGTTAGCTATAGGGACACAACACAGCATGTGGATGAGGCTTTTACTCAACACTAAATGTCACAATGTTTCTTGTGTGAGACCAACTCCACTCACGACACTAATCTCATACACTTACACCTTTAGACCTGTTTCGCACGAAAACCCTGTTTCGTAACACTGAGCATATTTGCCATAAAACGCACTGTGTTGAAATTGAGCTTTATGGGAATTCCACACAAAACAAAGCTGCAACTGCTCCATTGAAATGCTATGAAATCCACGTTCAGAGATACTTCCATCGCCAAGGCAATTTTCAGCTAGCCATGAAATGCAAGGCTCTGGCATCAGCTCCAGCACCAATTACATGTTAGCTATAGGGACACAGCACAGCATGTGGATGAGGCGTTCACTCAACACGAAAGGGCACAACGTTTCTTGTGTGAGAACAACTCCACTCAAGTCGCTAACCTCACACACTTACACCATTAGACCCGTTTCGCACGAAAACCCTTTTGGTCACACTGTGCATATTTGTCATAAAACGCACTGTTTTGAAATTAAGCTTTATGAGAATTCCACACAAAGCAAAGCAGTAACTGCTCCATTGAAATGCAACGAACTCCACGTTCAGAGATACTTCCATCGCCAAGGCAATTTTCAGCTAGCCTTGAAATGCAGGTCTCTTCCTTCAACTTCAGCTTTAAATGCATGTTAGCTATAGGGACACAACACAGCATGTGGATGAGGCTTTTACTCAACATCAATGGGCAGAGAGTTTCTATTGTGAGACCAACTCCACTCACGACACTAATCTCACACACCATCACAATTAGACCCGTTTCGCACGAAAACCCTGCTTTGTAACTCTGTGCGTATTTGCCATAAAACGCACTGTGTGAAAATTGAGCTTTATACGATTCCAGACAAAGCAAAGCAGTAACTGCTCCATTGAAATGCAATGAACTCCACGTTCAGAGATACCTTCATCGCCAAGGCAATTTTCAGCTAGCCTTCAAATGCAAGGCTGTGGCATCAGCTACAGCACCAAGTACATGTTAGCTATAGGGACACAACACAGCATGTGGATGAGGCTTTTACTCAACACAAAAGGGCACAATGTTTCTTGTGTGAGACCAACTCCACTCAGGTCACTAATCTCACACACCATCACCATTAGACCCGTTTCGCACGAAAACCCTGGTTTGTAACTCTGTGCGTATTTGCCATAAAACGCACTGTGTGAAAATTGAGCTTTATACGATTCCAGACAAAGCAAAGCAGTAACTGCTCCATTGAAATGCAATGAACTCCACGTTCAGAGATACCTTCATCGCCAAGGCAATTTTCAGCTAGCCTTGAAATGCAGGTCTCTTCCATCAACTTCAGCTTTAAATACATGGTAGCTATACGGACACAACACAGCATGTGGATGAGGCTTTTACTCAACATCAATGGGCAGAGAGTTTCTTGTGTGACACCAACTCCACTCAGGTCACTACCTCACACACCATCACCATTAGACCCGTTTCGCACGAAAACCCTATTTCGTAACACTGAGCATATTTGCCATAAAACGCACTGTGTTGAAATTGAGCTTTATGAGAATTCCACACAAAGCAAAGCTGCAACTGCTCCATTGAAATGCAACGAACTCCATGTTCAGAGATAGTTCCATCGCCAAGGCAATTTTCAGCTAGCCTTGAAATGCAAGGCTCTGGCATCTGCTCCAGCACCAAGTACATGTTAGCTATAGGGACACAGCACAGCATGTGGATGAGGCTGTAACTCAAAACGAAAGGCACAATGTTTCTTGTGTGAGACCAACTCCACTCAAGTCGCTAACCTCACACACCATCACCATTAGACCCGTTTCGCACGAAAACCCTTTTGGTCACACTGTGCATATTAGTCATAAAAGGCACTGTTTTGAATTTGAGCTTTATGAGAATTCCACACAAAGCAAAGCTGTAACTGCTCCATTGAAATACAATGAACTCCACGTTCAGAGATACCTTCATCGCCAAGGCAATTTTCAGCTAGCCTTGAAATGCAAGGCTCTGGCATCAGCTCCAGCACCAAGTACATGTTAGCTATAGGGACACAGCACAGCATGTGGATGTAGCTTTTCTTCAACACGAAAGGGCACAATGTTTCTTGTGTGAGACCAACTCCAATCAAGTCACTAACCTCACACACCATCACCATTAGACCCGTTTCGCACGAAAACCCTGCTTTGTAACTCTGTGCGTATTTGGCATAAAACGCACTGTGTTGAAATTGAGCTTTATGAGAATTCCACACAAAGCAAAGCTGTAACTGCTCCATTGAAATGCAACGAACTCCACGTTCAGAGATACCTTCATCGCCAAGGCAATTTTCAGCTAGCCTTGAAATGCAAGGCTCTGGCATCAGCTCCAGCACCAAGTACATGTTAGCTATAGGGACACAACACAGCATGTGGATGAGGCTTTTACTCAACACTAAATGGCACAATGTTTCTTGTGTGAGACCAACTCCACTCACGACACTAATCTCATACACTTACACATTTAGACCTGTTTCGCACGAAAACCCTGTTTCGTAACCCTGAGCATATTTGCCATAAAACGCACTGTGTTGAAATTGAGCTTTATGAGAATTCCACACAAAACAAAGCTGCAACTGCTCCATTGAAATGCTACGAAATCCATGTTCAGAGATACTTCCATCGCCAAGGCAATTTTCAGCTAGCAATGAAATGCAAGTCTCTGGCATCAGCTCCAGCACCAATTACATGTTAGCTATAGGGACACAGCACAGCATGTGGATGAGGCGTTCACTCAACACGAAAGGGCACAACGTTTCTTGTGTGAGAACAACTCCACTCAAGTCGCTAACCTCACACACCATCACCATTAGACCCGTTTCGCACGAAAACCCTTTTGGTCACACTGTGCATATTTGTCATAAAACGCACTGTTTTGAAATTAAGCTTTATGAGAATTCCACACAAAGCAAAGCAGTAACTGCTCCATTGAAATGCAACGAACTCCACGTTCAGAGATACTTCCATCGCCAAGGCAATTTTCAGCTAGCCTTGAAATGCAGGTCTCTTCCTTCAACTTCAGCTTTAAATGCATGTTAGCTATAGGGACACAACACAGCATGTGGATGAGGCTTTTACTCAACATCAATGGGCAGAGAGTTTCTTTTGTGAGACCAACTCCACTCACGACACTAATCTCACACACCATCACAGTTAGACCCGTTTCGCACGAAAACCCTGCTTTGTAACTCTGTGCGTATTTGCCATAAAACGCACTGTGTGAAAATTGAGCTTTATACGATTCCAGACAAAGCAAAGCAGTAACTGCTCCATTGAAATGCAATGAACTCCACGTTCAGAGATACCTTCATCGCCAAGGCAATTTTCAGCTAGCCTTGAAATGCAAGGCTGTGGCATCAGCTCCAGCACCAAGTACATGTTAGCTATAGGGACACAACACAGCATGTGGATGAGGCTTTTACTCAACACAAAAGGGCACAATGTTTCTTGTGTGAGACCAACTCCACTCAGGTCACTAATCTCACACACCATCACCATTAGACCCGTTTCCACGAAAACCCTGTTTCGTAACACTGAGCATATTTGCCATAAAACGCACTGTGTTGAAATTGAGCTTTATGAGAATTCCACACAAAGCAAAGCTGCAACTGCTCCATTGAAATGCAACGAACTCCATGTTCAGAGATACTTCCATCGCCAAGGCAATTTTCAGCTAGCCTTGAAATGCAAGGCTCTGGCATCTGCTCCAGCACCAAGTACATGTTAGCTATAGGGACACAGCACAGCATGTGGATGAGGCTGTAACTCAAAACGAAAGGCACAATGTTTCTTGTGTGAGACCAACTCCACTCAAGTCGCTAACCTCACACACCATCACCATTAGACCCGTTTCGCACGAAAACCCTTTTGGTCACACTGTGCATATTAGTCATAAAAGGCACTGTTTTGAATTTGAGCTTTATGAGAATTCCAGACAAAGCAAAGCTGTAACTGCTCCATTGAAATACAATGAACTCCACGTTCAGAGATACCTTCATCGCCAAGGCAATTTTCAGCTAGCCTTGAAATGCAAGGCTCTGGCATCAGCTCCAGCACCAAGTACATGTTAGCTATAGGGACACAGCACAGCATGTGGATGTAGCTTTTCTTCAACACGAAAGGGCACAATGTTTCTTGTGTGAGACCAACTCCAATCAAGTCACTAACCTCACACACCATCACCATTACACCCGTTTCGCACGAAAAAACAGTTTCGTCACAGTGTGTGTAATGGTCATAGAACGCATTGCAGTGAAAACTGGTTTATTGCGTATACACCACAAAGCAAAGCTGCAACTGCTCCATTGAAGTGCAACCAACTCCACGTTCAGAGAACACTTCATCACCAAGGAAATTTTCAGTTAGCTTTGAAATGGAAGGCTCTTACATTAACTTCGGCTTTAAATACATGTTCGCTATACGGACTAAACAGCATGTGGATGAGGCTTTTACTCAACATCAATGGGCAGAGAGTTTCTTGTGTGAGACCAACTCCACTCAGGTCACTAACCTCACACACCATCACCATTGCACCCGTTTCGCACGAAAACCCTGCTTTGTAACTCTGTGCGTATTTGGCATAAAACGCACTGTGTTGAAATTGAGCTTTATGAGAATTCCACACAAAGCAAAGCTGTAACTGCTCCATTGAAATGCAACGAACTCCATGTTCAGAGATACCTTCATCGCCAAGGCAATTTTCAGCTAGCCTTGAAATGCAAGGCTCTGGCATCAGCTCCAGCACCAAGTACATGTTAGCTATAGGGACACAACACAGCATGTGGATGAGGCTTTTACTCAACACTAAATGGCACAATGTTTCTTGTGTGAGACCAACTCCACTCACGACACTAATCTCATACACTTACACTTTTAGACCCGTTTCGCACGAAAACCCTGTTTCGTTACACTGAGCATATTTGCCATAAAACGCACTGTGTTGAAATTGAGCTTTATGAGAATTGCAGACAAAGCAAAGCTGCAACTGCTCCATTGAAATGCAACGAACTCCACGTTCAGAGATACTTCCATCGCCAAGGCAATTTTCAGCTAGCCATGAAATGCAAGTCTCTGGCATCAGCTCCAGCACCAATTACATGTTAGCTATAGGGACACAGCCCAGCATGTGGATGAGGCGTTCACTCAACACGAAAGGGCACAACGTTTCTTGTGTGAGAACAACTCCACTCAAGTCGCTAACCTCACACACTTACACCATTAGACCCGTTTCGCACGAAAACCCTTTTGGTCACACTGTGCATATTTGTCATAAAACGCACTGTTTTGAAATTAAGCTTTATGAGAATTCCACACAAAGCAAAGCAGTAACTGCTCCATTGAAATGCAACGAACTCCACGTTCAGAGATACTTCCATCGCCAAGGCAATTTTCAGCTAGCCTTGAAATGCAGGTCTCTTCCTTCAACTTCAGCTTTAAATGCATGTTAGCTATAGGGACACAACACAGCACGTGGATGAGGCTTTTACTCAACATCAATGGGCAGAGAGTTTCTTTTGTGAGACCAACTCCACTCACGACACTAATCTCACACACGATCACAATTAGACCCGTTTCGCACGAAAACCCTGCTTTGTAACTCTGTGCGTATTTGCCATAAAACGCACTGTGTGAAAATTGAGCTTTATACGATTCCAGACAAAGCAAAGCAGTAACTGCTCCATTGAAATGCAATGAACTCCACGTTCAGAGATACCTTCATCGCCAAGGCAATTTTCAGCTAGCCTTGAAATGCAAGGCTGTGGCATCAGCTCCAGCACCAAGTACATGTTAGCTATAGGGACACAACACAGCATGTGGATGAGGCGTTTACTCAACACAAAAGGGCACAATGTTTCTTGTGTGAGACCAACTCCACTCAGGTCACTAATCTCACACACCATCACCATTAGACCCGTTTCGCACGAAAACCCTGGTTTGTAACTCTGTGCGTATTTGCCATAAAACGCACTGTGTGAAAATTGAGCTTTATACGATTCCACACAAAGCAAAGCAGTAACTGCTCCATTGAAATGCAATGAACTCCACGTTCAGAGATACCTTCATCGCCAAGGCAATTTTCAGCTAGCCTTGAAATGCAGGTCTCTTCCATCAACTTCAGCTTTAAATACATGGTAGCTATACGGACACAACACAGCATGTGGATGAGGCTTTTACTCAACATCAATGGGCAGAGAGTTTCTTGTGTGAGACCAACTCCACTCAGGTCACTACCTCACACACCATCACCATTAGACCCGTTTCGCACGAAAACCCTATTTCGTAACACTGAGCATATTTGCCATAAAACGCACTGTGTTGAAATTGAGCTTTATGAGAATTCCACACAAAGCAAAGCTGCAACTGCTCCATTGAAATGCAACGAACTCCATGTTCAGAGATACTTCCATCGCCAAGGCAATTTTCAGCTAGCCTTGAAATGCAGGTCTCTTCCTTCAACTTCAGCTTTAAATGCATGTTAGCTATAGGGACACAACACAGCATGTGGATGAGGCTTTTACTCAACATCAATGGGCAGAGAGTTTCTTTTGTGAGACCAACTCCACTCACGACACTAATCTCACACACCATCACAATTAGACCCGTTTCGCACGAAAACCCTGCTTTGTAACTCTGTGCGTATTTGCCATAAAACGCACTGTGTGAAAATTGAGCTTTATACGATTCCAGACAAAGCAAAGCAGTAACTGCTCCATTGAAATGCAATGAACTCCACGTTCAGAGATACCTTCATCGCCAAGGCAATTTTCAGCTAGCCTTGAAATGCAAGGCTGTGGCATCAGCTCCAG
The DNA here is from genome assembly GCF_030435755.1 of Ochotona princeps. Taxonomy (NCBI): domain Eukaryota; kingdom Metazoa; phylum Chordata; class Mammalia; order Lagomorpha; family Ochotonidae; genus Ochotona; species Ochotona princeps. The sequence goes on from NW_026698337.1 coordinate 103,812, forward strand.
CACCAAGTACATGTTAGCTATAGGGACACAACACAGCATGTGGATGAGGCTTTTACTCAACACAAAAGGGCACAATGTTTCTTGTGTGAGACCAACTCCACTCAGGTCACTAATCTCACACACCATCACCATTAGACCCGTTTCCACGAAAACCCTGTTTCGTAACACTGAGCATATTTGCCATAAAACGCACTGTGTTGAAATTGAGCTTTATGAGAATTCCACACGAAGCAAAGCTGCAACTGCTCCATTGAAATGCAACGAACTCCATGTTCAGAGATACTTCCATCGCCAAGGCAATTTTCAGCTAGCCTTGAAATGCAAGGCTCTGGCATCTGCTCCAGCACCAATTACATGTTAGCTATAGGGACACAGCATAGCATGTGGATGAGGCTGTAACTCAAAACGAAAGGCACAATGTTTCTTGTGTGAGACCAACTCCACTCAAGTCGCTAACCTCACACACCATCACCATTAGACCCGTTTCGCACGAAAACCCTTTTGGTCACACTGTGCATATTAGTCATAAAAGGCACTGTTTTGAATTTGAGCTTTATGAAAATTCCAGACAAAGCAAAGCTGTAACTGCTCCATTGAAATACAATGAACTCCACGTTCAGAGATACCTTCATCGCCAAGGCAATTTTCAGCTAGCCTTGAAATGCAAGGCTCTGGCATCAGCTCCAGCACCAAGTACATGTTAGCTATAGGGACACAACACAGCATGTGGATGTAGCTTTTCTTCAACACGAAAGGGCACAATGTTTCTTGTGTGAGACCAACTCCAATCAAGTCACTAACCTCACACACCATCACCATTACACCCGTTTCGCACGAAAACCCTGCTTTGTAACTCTGTGCGTATTTGGCATAAAACGCACTGTGTTGAAATTGAGCTTTATGAGAATTCCACACAAAGCAAAGGTGTAACTGCTCCATTGAAATGCAACGAACTCCACGTTCAGAGATACCTTCATCGCCAAGGCAGTTTTCAGCTAGCCTTGAAATGCAAGGCTCTGTCATCAGCTCCAGCACCAAGTACATGTTAGCTATAGGGACACAACACAGCATGTGGATGAGGCTTTTACTCAACACAAAAGGGCACAATGTTTCTTGTGTGAGACCAACTCCACTCACGACACTAATCTCATACACTTACACCTTTAGACCCGTTTCGCACGAAAACCCTGTTTCGTAACACTGAGCATATTTGCCATAAAACGCACTGTTTTGAAATTGAGCTTTATGAGAATTCCACACAAAACAAAGCTGCAACTGCTCCATTGAAATGCTACGAAATCCATGTTCAGAGATACTTCCATCGCCAAGGCAATTTTCAGCTAGCCATGAAATGCAAGTCTCTGGCATCAGCTCCAGCACCAATTACATGTTAGCTATAGGGACACAGCACAGCATGTGGATGAGGCGTTCACTCAACACGAAAGGGCACAACGTTTCTTGTGTGAGAACAACTCCACTCAAGTCGCTAACCTCACACACTTACACCATTAGACCCGTTTCGCACGAAAACCCTTTTGGTCAAACTGTGCATATTTGTCATAAAACGCACTGTTTTGAAATTAAGCTTTATGAGAATTCCACACAAAGCAAAGCAGTAACTGCTCCATTGAAATGCAACGAACTCCACGTTCAGAGATACTTCCATCGCCAAGGCAATTTTCAGCTAGCCTTGAAATGCAGGTCTCTTCCTTCAACTTCAGCTTTAAATGCATGTTAGCTATAGGGACACAACACAGCATGTGGATGAGGCTTTTACTCAACATCAATGGGCAGAGAGTTTCTTTTGTGAGACCAACTCCACTCACGACACTAATCTCACACACCATTACAATTAGACCCGTTTCGCACGAAAACCCTGCTTTGTAACTCTGTGCGTATTTGCCATAAAACGCACTGTGTGAAAATTGAGCTTTATACGATTCCAGACAAAGCAAAGCAGTAACTGCTCCATTGAAATGCAATGAACTCCACGTTCAGAGATACCTTCATCGCCAAGGCAATTTTCAGCTAGCCTTGAAATGCAAGGCTCTGGCATCAGCTCCAGCACCAAGTACATGTTAGCTATAGGGACACAACACAGCATGTGGATGAGGCTTTTACTCAACACAAAAGGGCACAATGTTTCTTCTGTGAGACCAACTCCACTCAGGTCACTAATCTCACACACCATCACCATTAGACCCGTTTCGCACGAAAACCCTGGTTTGTAACTCTGTGCGTATTTGCCATAAAACGCACTGTGTGAAAATTGAGCTTTATACGATTCCACACAAAGCAAAGCAGTAACTGCTCCATTGAAATGCAATGAACTCCACGTTCAGAGATACCTTCATCGCCAAGGCAATTTTCAGCTAGCCTTGAAATGCAGGTCTCTTCCATCAACTTCAGCTTTAAATACATGGTAGCTATACGGACACAACACAGCATGTGGATGAGGCTTTTACTCAACATCAATGGGCAGAGAGTTTCTTGTGTGAGACCAACTCCACTCAGGTCACTACCTCACACACCATCACCATTAGACCCGTTTCGCACGAAAACCCTATTTCGTAACACTGAGCATATTTGCCATAAAACGCACTGTGTTGAAATTGAGCTTTATGAGAATTCCACACAAAGCAAAGCAGCAACTGCTCCATTGAAATGCAACGAACTCCATGTTCAGAGATACTTCCATCGCCAAGGCAATTTTCAGCTAGCCTTGAAATGCAAGGCTCTGGCATCTGCTCCAGCACCAATTACATGTTAGCTATAGGGACACAGCACAGCATGTGGATGAGGCTGTAACTCAAAACGAAAGGCACAATGTTTCTTGTGTGAGACCAACTCCACTCAAGTCGCTAACCTCACACACCATCACCATTAGACCCGTTTCGCACGAAAACCCTTTTGGTCACACTGTGCATATTAGTCATAAAAGGCACTGTTTTGAATTTGAGCTTTATGAGAATTCCAGACAAAGCAAAGCTGTAACTGCTCCATTGAAATACAATGAACTCCACGTTCAGAGATACCTTCATCGCCAAGGCAATTTTCAGCTAGCCTTGAAATGCAAGGCTCTGGCATCAGCTCCAGCACCAAGTACATGTTAGCTATAGTGACACAGCACAGCATGTGGATGTAGCTTTTCTTCAACACGAAAGGGCACAATGTTTCTTGTGTGAGACCAACTCCACTCACGACACTAACCTCACACACCATCACCATTACACCCGTTTCCCACGAATAAACAGTTTCGTCACAGTGTGTGTAATGGTCATAGAACGCATTGCAGTGAAAACTGGTTTATTGCGTATACACCACAAAGCAAAGCTGCAACTGCTCCATTGAAGTGCAACCAACTCCACGTTCAGAGAACACTTCATCACCAAGGAAATTTTCAGTTAGCTTTGAAATGGAAGGCTCTTATATCAACTTTGGCTTTAAATACATGTTCGCTATACGGACTAAACAGCATGTGGATGAGGCTTTTACTCAACATCAATGGGCAGAGAGTTTCTTGTGTGAGACCAACTCCACTCAGGTCACTAACCTCACACACCATCACCATTAGACCCGTTTCGCACGAAAACCCTGTTTGGTCACACTGAGCATATTTGCCATAAAATGCACTGTGTTGAAATTGAGCTTTATGAGAATCCACACAAAGCAAAGCTGCAACTGCTCCATTGAAATGCAACGAACTCCACGTTCAGAGATACCTTCATCGCCAAGGCAATTTTCAGCTAGCCTTGAAATGCAAGGCTCTGGCATCAGCTCCAGCACCAAGAACATGGTAGCTATACGGACACAACACAGCATGTGGATGAGGCTTTTACTCAACACTAAATGGCACAATGTTTCTTGTGTGAGACCAACTCCACTCACGACACTAATCTCATACACTTACACCTTTAGACCCGTTTCGCACGAAAACCCTGTTTCCTAACACTGAGCATATTTGCCATAAAACGCACTGTGTTGAAATTGAGCTTTATGAGAATTCCACACAAAGCAAAGCTGCAACTGCTCCATTGAAATGCGACGAACTCCATGTTCAGAGATACTTCCATCGCCAAGGCAATTTTCAGCTAGCCTTGAAATGCAGGTCTCTTCCTTCAACTTCAGCTTTAAATGCATGTTAGCTATAGGGACACAACACAGCATGTGGATGAGGCTTTTACTCAACATCAATGGGCAGAGAGTTTCTTTTGTGAGACCAACTCCACTCACGACACTAATCTCACACACCATCACCATTAGACCCGTTTCGCACGAAAACCCTGCTTTGTAACTCTGTGCGTATTTGCCATAAAACGCACTGTGTGAAAATTGAGCTTTATACGATTCCAGACAAAGCAAAGCAGTAACTGCTCCATTGAAATGCAATGAACTCCACGTTCAGAGATACCTTCATCGCCAAGGCAATTTTCAGCTAGCCTTGAAATGCAAGGCTGTGGCATCAGCTCCAGCACCAAGTACATGTTAGCTATAGGGACACAACACAGCATGTGGATGAGGCTTTTACTCAACACAAAAGGGCACAATGTTTCTTGTGTGAGACCAACTCCACTCAGGTCACTAATCTCACACACCATCACCATTAGACCCGTTTCCACGAAAACCCTGTTTCGTAACACTGAGCATATTTGCCATAAAACGCACTGTGTTGAAATTGAGCTTTATGAGAATTCCACACGAAGCAAAGCTGCAACTGCTCCATTGAAATGCAACGAACTCCATGTTCAGAGATACTTCCATCGCCAAGGCAATTTTCAGCTAGCCTTGAAATGCAAGGCTCTGGCATCTGCTCCAGCACCAATTACATGTTAGCTATAGGGACACAGCACAGCATGTGGATGAGGCTGTAACTCAAAACGAAAGGCACAATGTTTCTTGTGTGAGACCAACTCCACTCAAGTCGCTAACCTCACACACCATCACCATTAGACCCGTTTCGCACGAAAACCCTTTTGGTCACACTGTGCATATTAGTCATAAAAGGCACTGTTTTGAATTTGAGCTTTATGAAAATTCCAGACAAAGCAAAGCTGTAACTGCTCCATTGAAATACAATGAACTCCACGTTCAGAGATACCTTCATCGCCAAGGCAATTTTCAGCTAGCCTTGAAATGCAAGGCTCTGGCATCAGCTCCAGCACCAAGTACATGTTAGCTATAGGGACACAGCACAGCATGTGGATGTAGCTTTTCTTCAACACGAAAGGGCACAATGTTTCTTGTGTGAGACCAACTCCAATCAAGTCACTAACCTCACACACCATCACCATTACACCCGTTTCGCACGAAAACCCTGCTTTGTAACTCTGTGCGTATTTGGCATAAAACGCACTGTGTTGAAATTGAGCTTTATGAGAATTCCACACAAAGCAAAGGTGTAACTGCTCCATTGAAATGCAACGAACTCCACGTTCAGAGATACCTTCATCGCCAAGGCAGTTTTCAGCTAGCCTTGAAATGCAAGGCTCTGTCATCAGCTCCAGCACCAAGTACATGTTAGCTATAGGGACACAACACAGCATGTGGATGAGGCTTTTACTCAACACAAAAGGGCACAATGTTTCTTGTGTGAGACCAACTCCACTCACGACACTAATCTCATACACTTACACCTTTAGACCCGTTTCGCACGAAAACCCTGTTTCGTAACACTGAGCATATTTGCCATAAAACGCACTGTGTTGAAATTGAGCTTTATGAGAATTCCACACAAAACAAAGCTGCAACTGCTCCATTGAAATGCTACGAAATCCATGTTCAGAGATACTTCCATCGCCAAGGCAATTTTCAGCTAGCCATGAAATGCAAGTCTCTGGCATCAGCTCCAGCACCAATTACATGTTAGCTATAGGGACACAGCACAGCATGTGGATGAGGCGTTCACTCAACACGAAAGGGCACAACGTTTCTTGTGTGAGAACAACTCCACTCAAGTCGCTAACCTCACACACCATCACCATTAGACCCGTTTCGCACGAAAACCCTTTTGGTCAAACTGTGCATATTTGTCATAAAACGCACTGTTTTGAAATTAAGCTTTATGAGAATTCCACACAAAGCAAAGCAGTAACTGCTCCATTGAAATGCAACGAACTCCACGTTCAGAGATACTTCCATCGCCAAGGCAATTTTCAGCTAGCCTTGAAATGCAGGTCTCTTCCTTCAACTTCAGCTTTAAATGCATGTTAGCTATAGGGACACAACACAGCATGTGGATGAGGCTTTTACTCAACATCAATGGGCAGAGAGTTTCTTTTGTGAGACCAACTCCACTCACGACACTAATCTCACACACCATTACAATTAGACCCGTTTCGCACGAAAACCCTGCTTTGTAACTCTGTGCGTATTTGCCATAAAACGCACTGTGTGAAAATTGAGCTTTATACGATTCCAGACAAAGCAAAGCAGTAACTGCTCCATTGAAATGCAATGAACTCCACGTTCAGAGATACCTTCATCGCCAAGGCAATTTTCAGCTAGCCTTGAAATGCAAGGCTCTGGCATCAGCTCCAGCACCAAGTACATGTTAGCTATAGGGACACAACACAGCATGTGGATGAGGCTTTTACTCAACACAAAAGGGCACAATGTTTCTTCTGTGAGACCAACTCCACTCAGGTCACTAATCTCACACACCATCACCATTAGACCCGTTTCGCACGAAAACCCTGGTTTGTAACTCTGTGCGTATTTGCCATAAAACGCACTGTGTGAAAATTGAGCTTTATACGATTCCAGACAAAGCAAAGCAGTAACTGCTCCATTGAAATGCAATGAACTCCACGTTCAGAGATACCTTCATCGCCAAGGCAATTTTCAGCTAGCCTTGAAATGCAGGTCTCTTCCATCAACTTCAGCTTTAAATACATGGTAGCTATACGGACACAACACAGCATGTGGATGAGGCTTTTACTCAACATCAATGGGCAGAGAGTTTCTTGTGTGAGACCAACTCCACTCAGGTCACTACCTCACACACCATCACCATTAGACCCGTTTCGCACGAAAACCCTATTTCGTAACACTGAGCATATTTGCCATAAAACGCACTGTGTTGAAATTGAGCTTTATGAGAATTCCACACAAAGCAAAGCAGCAACTGCTCCATTGAAATGCAACGAACTCCATGTTCAGAGATACTTCCATCGCCAAGGCAATTTTCAGCTAGCCTTGAAATGCAAGGCTCTGGCATCTGCTCCAGCACCAATTACATGTTAGCTATAGGGACACAGCACAGCATGTGGATGAGGCTGTAACTCAAAACGAAAGGCACAATGTTTCTTGTGTGAGACCAACTCCACTCAAGTCGCTAACCTCACACACCATCACCATTAGACCCGTTTCGCACGAAAACCCTTTTGGTCACACTGTGCATATTAGTCATAAAAGGCACTGTTTTGAATTTGAGCTTTATGAGAATTCCAGACAAAGCAAAGCTGTAACTGCTCCATTGAAATACAATGAACTCCACGTTCAGAGATACCTTCATCGCCAAGGCAATTTTCAGCTAGCCTTGAAATGCAAGGCTCTGGCATCAGCTCCAGCACCAAGTACATGTTAGCTATAGGGACACAGCACAGCATGTGGATGTAGCTTTTCTTCAACACGAAAGGGCACAATGTTTCTTGTGTGAGACCAACTCCACTCACGACACTAACCTCACACACCATCACCATTACACCCGTTTCGCACGAATAAACAGTTTCGTCACAGTGTGTGTAATGGTCATAGAACGCATTGCAGTGAAAACTGGTTTATTGCGTATACACCACAAAGCAAAGCTGCAACTGCTCCATTGAAGTGCAACCAACTCCACGTTCAGAGAACACTTCATCACCAAGGAAATTTTCAGTTAGCTTTGAAATGGAAGGCTCTTATATCAACTTTGGCTTTAAATACATGTTCGCTATACGGACTAAACAGCATGTGGATGAGGCTTTTACTCAACATCAATGGGCAGAGAGTTTCTTGTGTGAGACCAACTCCACTCAGGTCACTAACCTCACACACCATCACCATTAGACCCGTTTCGCACGAAAACCCTGTTTGGTCACACTGAGCATATTTGCCATAAAATGCACTGTGTTGAAATTGAGCTTTATGAGAATCCACACAAAGCAAAGCTGCAACTGCTCCATTGAAATGCAACGAACTCCACGTTCAGAGATACCTTCATCGCCAAGGCAATTTTCAGCTAGCCTTGAAATGCAAGGCTCTGGCATCAGCTCCAGCACCAAGAACATGGTAGCTATACGGACACAACACAGCATGTGGATGAGGCTTTTACTCAACACTAAATGGCACAATGTTTCTTGTGTGAGACCAACTCCACTCACGACACTAATCTCATACACTTACACTTTTAGACCTGTTTCGCACGAAAACCCTGTTTCCTAACACTGAGCATATTTGCCATAAAACGCACTGTGTTGAAATTGAGCTTTATGAGAATTCCACACAAAGCAAAGCTGCAACTGCTCCATTGAAATGCGACGAACTCCATGTTCAGAGATACTTCCATCGCCAAGGCAATTTTCAGCTAGCCTTGAAATGCAAGGCTCTGGCATCAGCTCCAGTACCAATTACATGTTAGGTATAGGGACACAGCACAGCATGTGGAGGAGGCGTTCACTCAACACGAAAGGGCACAACGTTTCTTGTGTGAGAACAACTCCACTCAAGTCGCTAACCTCACACACTTACACCATTAGACCCGTTTCGCACGAAAATCCTATTTCGTAACACTGAGCATATTTGCCATAAAACGCACTGTTTTGAATTTGAGCTTTATGAGAATTCCAGACAAAGCAAAGCTGTAACTGCTCCATTGAAATACAATGAACTCCACGTTCAGAGATACCTTCATCGCCAAGGCAATTTTCAGCTAGCCTTGAAATGCAAGGCTCTGGCATCAGCTCCAGCACCAAGTACATGTTAGCTATAGGGACACAACACAGCATGTGGATGAGGCTTTTACTCAACATCAATGGGCAGAGAGTTTCTTGTGTGAGACCAACTCCACTCACGACACTAATCTCACACACCATCACCATTAGACCCGTTTCGCACGAAAACCCTGCTTTGTAACTCTGTGCGTATTTGGCATAAAACGCACTGTGTTGAAATTGAGCTTTATGAGAATTCCACACAAAGCAAAGCTGTAACTGCTCCATTGAAATGCAACGAACTCCACGTTCAGAGATACCTTCATCGCCAAGGCAATTTTCAGCTAGCCTTGAAATGCAAGGCTCTGGCATCAGCTCCAGCACCAAGTACATGTTAGCTATAGGGACACAACACAGCATGTGGATGAGGCTTTTACTCAACACTAAATGTCACAATGTTTCTTGTGTGAGACCAACTCCACTCACGACACTAATCTCATACACTTACACCTTTAGACCTGTTTCGCACGAAAACCCTGTTTCGTAACCCTGAGCATATTTGTCATAAAACGCACTGTGTTGAAATTGAGCTTTATGAGAATTCCACACAAAACAAAGCTGCAACTGCTCCATTGAAATGCTACGAAATCCATGTTCAGAGATACTTCCATCGCCAAGGCAATTTTCAGCTAGCCATGAAATGCAAGTCTCTGGCATCAGCTCCAGCACCAATTACATGTTAGCTATAGGGACACAGCACAGCATGTGGATGAGGCGTTCACTCAACACGAAAGGGCACAACGTTTCTTGTGTGAGAACAACTCCACTCAAGTCGCTAACCTCACACACTTACACCATTAGACCCGTTTCGCACGAAAACCCTTTTGGTCAAACTGTGCATATTTGTCATAAAACGCACTGTTTTGAAATTAAGCTTTATGAGAATTCCACACAAAGCAAAGCAGTAACTGCTCCATTGAAATGCAACGAACTCCACGTTCAGAGATACTTCCATCGCCAAGGCAATTTTCAGCTCGCCTTGAAATGCAGGTCTCTTCCTTCAACTTCAGCTTTAAATGCATGTTAGCTATAGGGACACAACACAGCATGTGGATGAGGCTTTTACTCAACATCAATGGGCAGAGAGTTTCTTTTGTGAGACCAACTCCACTCACGACACTAATCTCATACACTTACACTTTTAGACCCGTTTCGCACGAAAACCCTGTTTCGTTACACTGAGCATATTTGCCATAAAACGCACTGTGTTGAAATTGAGCTTTATGAGAATTGCAGACAAAGCAAAGCTGTAACTGCTCCATTGAAATGCAACGAACTCCACGTTCAGAGATACTTCCATCGCCAAGGCAATTTTCAGCTAGCCATGAAATGCAAGTCTCTGGCATCAGCTCCAGCACCAATTACATGTTAGCTATAGGGACACAGCACAGCATGTGGATGAGGCGTTCACTCAACCCGAAAGGGCACAACGTTTCTTGTGTGAGAACAACTCCACTCAAGTCGCTAACCTCACACACTTACACCATTAGACCCGTTTCGCACGAAAACCCTTTTGGTCACACTGTGCATATTTGTCATAAAACGCACTGTTTTGAAATTAAGCTTTATGAGAATTCCACACAAAGCAAAGCAGTAACTGCTCCATTGAAATGCAACGAACTCCATGTTCAGAGATACTTCCATCGCCAAGGCAATTTTCAGCTAGCCTTGAAATGCAGGTCTCTTCCTTCAACTTCAGCTTTAAATGCATGTTAGCTATAGGGACACAACACAGCATGTGGATGAGGCTTTTACTCAACATCAATGGGCAGAGAGTTTCTTTTGTGAGACCAACTCCACTCACGACACTAATCTCACACACCATCACAATTAGACCCGTTTCGCACGAAAACCCTGCTTTGTAACTCTGTGCGTATTTGCCATAAAACGCACTGTGTGAAAATTGAGCTTTATACGATTCCAGACAAAGCAAAGCAGTAACTGCTCCATTGAAATGCAATGAACTCCACGTTCAGAGATACCTTCATCGCCAAGGCAATTTTCAGCTAGCCTTGAAATGCAAGGCTGTGGCATCAGCTCCAGCACCAAGTACATGTTAGCTATAGGGACACAACACAGCATGTGGATGAGGCTTTTACTCAACATCAATGGGCAGAGAGTTTCTTGTGTGAGACCAACTCCACTCAGGTCATTACCTCACACACCATCACCATTAGACCCGTTTCGCACGAAAACCCTATTTCGTAACACTGAGCATATTTGCCATAAAACACACTGTGTTGAAATTGAGCTTGATGAGAATTCCACACAAAGCAAAGCTGCAACTGCTCCATTGAAATGCAACGAACTCCATGTTCAGAGATACTTCCATCGCCAAGGCAATTTTCAGCTAGCCTTGAAATGCAAGGCTCTGGCATCTGCTCCAGCACCAATTACATGTTAGCTATAGGGACACAGCACAGCATGTGGATGAGGCTGTAACTCAAAACGAAAGGCACAATGTTTCTTGTGTGAGACCAACTCCACTCAAGTCGCTAACCTCACACACCATCACCATTAGACCCGTTTCGCACGAAAACCCTTTTGGTCACACTGTGCATATTAGTCATAAAAGGCACTGTTTTGAATTTGAGCTTTATGAAAATTCCAGACAAAGCAAAGCTGTAACTGCTCCATTGAAATACAATGAACTCCACGTTCAGAGATACCTTCATCGCCAAGGCAATTTTCAGCTAGCCTTGAAATGCAAGGCTCTGGCATCAGCTCCAGCACCAAGTACATGTTAGCTATAGGGACACAGCACAGCATGTGGATGTAGCTTTTCTTCAACACGAAAGGGCACAATGTTTCTTGTGTGAGACCAACTCCAATCAAGTCACTAACCTCACACACCATCACCATTACACCCGTTTCGCACGAAAACCCTGCTTTGTAACTCTGTGCGTATTTGGCATAAAACGCACTGTGTTGAAATTGAGCTTTATGAGAATTCCACACAAAGCAAAGGTGTAACTGCTCCATTGAAATGCAACGAACTCCACGTTCAGAGATACCTTCATCGCCAAGGCAGTTTTCAGCTAGCCTTGAAATGCAAGGCTCTGTCATCAGCTCCAGCACCAAGTACATGTTAGCTATAGGGACACAACACAGCATGTGGATGAGGCTTTTACTCAACACAAAAGGGCACAATGTTTCTTGTGTGAGACCAACTCCACTCACGACACTAATCTCATACACTTACACCTTTAGACCCGTTTCGCACGAAAACCCTGTTTCCTAACACTGAGCATATTTGCCATAAAACGCACTGTGTTGAAATTGAGCTTTATGAGAATTCCACACAAAGCAAAGCTGCAACTGCTCCATTGAAATGCAACGAAATCCATGTTCAGAGATACTTCCATCGCCAAGGCAATTTTCAGCTAGCCTTGAAATGCAAGGCTCTGGCATCAGCTCCAGTACCAATTACATGTTAGGTATAGGGACACAGCACAGCATGTGGAGGAGGCGTTCACTCAACACGAAAGGGCACAACGTTTCTTGTGTGAGAACAACTCCACTCAAGTCGCTAACCTCACACACTTACACCATTAGACCCGTTTCGCACGAAAATCCTATTTCGTAACACTGAGCATATTTGCCATAAAACGCACTGTTTTGAATTTGAGCTTTATGAGAATTCCAGACAAAGCAAAGCTGTAACTGCTCCATTGAAATGCAATGAACTCCACGTTCAGAGATACCTTCATCGCCAAGGCAATTTTCAGCTAGCCTTGAAATGCAAGGCTCTGGCATCAGCTCCAGCACCAAGTACATGTTAGCTATAGGGACACAACACAGCATGTGGATGAGGCTTTTACTCAACATCAATGGGCAGAGAGTTTCTTGTGTGAGACCAACTCCACTCACGACACTAATCTCACACACCATCACCATTAGACCCGTTTCGCACGAAAACCCTGCTTTGTAACTCTGTGCGTATTTGGCATAAAACGCACTGTGTTGAAATTGAGCTTTATGAGAATTCCACACAAAGCAAAGCTGTAACTGCTCCATTGAAATGCAACGAACTCCACGTTCAGAGATACCTTCATCGCCAAGGCAATTTTCAGCTAGCCTTGAAATGCAAGGCTCTGGCATCAGCTCCAGCACCAAGTACATGTTAGCTATAGGGACACAACACAGCATGTGGATGAGGCTTTTACTCAACACTAAATGTCACAATGTTTCTTGTGTGAGACCAACTCCACTCACGACACTAATCTCATACACTTACACCTTTAGACCTGTTTCGCACGAAAACCCTGTTTCGTAACCCTGAGCATATTTGTCATAAAACGCACTGTGTTGAAATTGAGCTTTATGAGAATTCCACACAAAACAAAGCTGCAACTGCTCCATTGAAATGCTACGAAATCCATGTTCAGAGATACTTCCATCGCCAAGGCAATTTTCAGCTAGCCATGAAATGCAAGTCTCTGGCATCAGCTCCAGCACCAATTACATGTTAGCTATAGGGACACAGCACAGCATGTGGATGAGGCGTTCACTCAACACGAAAGGGCACAACGTTTCTTGTGTGAGAACAACTCCACTCAAGTCGCTAACCTCACACACTTACACCATTAGACCCGTTTCGCACGAAAACCCTTTTGGTCAAACTGTGCATATTTGTCATAAAACGCACTGTTTTGAAATTAAGCTTTATGAGAATTCCACACAAAGCAAAGCAGTAACTGCTCCATTGAAATGCAACGAACTCCACGTTCAGAGATACTTCCATCGCCAAGGCAATTTTCAGCTCGCCTTGAAATGCAGGTCTCTTCCTTCAACTTCAGCTTTAAATGCATGTTAGCTATAGGGACACAACACAGCATGTGGATGAGGCTTTTACTCAACATCAATGGGCAGAGAGTTTCTTTTGTGAGACCAACTCCACTCACGACACTAATCTCATACACTTACACTTTTAGACCCGTTTCGCACGAAAACCCTGTTTCGTTACACTGAGCATATTTGCCATAAAACGCACTGTGTTGAAATTGAGCTTTATGAGAATTGCAGACAAAGCAAAGCTGTAACTGCTCCATTGAAATGCAACGAACTCCACGTTCAGAGATACTTCCATCGCCAAGGCAATTTTCAGCTAGCCATGAAATGCAAGTCTCTGGCATCAGCTCCAGCACCAATTACATGTTAGCTATAGGGACACAGCACAGCATGTGGATGAGGCGTTCACTCAACACGAAAGGGCACAACGTTTCTTGTGTGAGAACAACTCCACTCAAGTCGCTAACCTCACACACCATCACCATTAGACCCGTTTCGCACGAAAACCCTTTTGGTCACACTGTGCATATTTGTCATAAAACGCACTGTTTTGAAATTAAGCTTTATGAGAATTCCACACAAAGCAAAGCAGTAACTGCTCCATTGAAATGCAACGAACTCCATGTTCAGAGATACTTCCATCGCCAAGGCAATTTTCAGCTAGCCTTGAAATGCAGGTCTCTTCCTTCAACTTCAGCTTTAAATGCATGTTAGCTATAGGGACACAACACAGCATGTGGATGAGGCTTTTACTCAACATCAATGGGCAGAGAGTTTCTTTTGTGAGACCAACTCCACTCACGACACTAATCTCACACACCATCACAATTAGACCCGTTTCGCACGAAAACCCTGCTTTGTAACTCTGTGCGTATTTGCCATAAAACGCACTGTGTGAAAATTGAGCTTTATACGATTCCAGACAAAGCAAAGCAGTAACTGCTCCATTGAAATGCAATGAACTCCACGTTCAGAGATACCTTCATCGCCAAGGCAATTTTCAGCTAGCCTTGAAATGCAAGGCTGTGGCATCAGCTCCAGCACCAAGTACATGTTAGCTATAGGGACACAACACAGCATGTGGATGAGGCTTTTACTCAACATCAATGGGCAGAGAGTTTCTTGTGTGAGACCAACTCCACTCAGGTCACTACCTCACACACCATCACCATTAGACCCGTTTCGCACGAAAACCCTATTTCGTAACACTGAGCATATTTGCCATAAAACACACTGTGTTGAAATTGAGCTTGATGAGAATTCCACACAAAGCAAAGCTGCAACTGCTCCATTGAAATGCAACGAACTCCATGTTCAGAGATACTTCCATCGCCAAGGCAATTTTCAGCTAGCCTTGAAATGCAAGGCTCTGGCATCTGCTCCAGCACCAATTACATGTTAGCTATAGGGACACAGCACAGCATGTGGATGAGGCTGTAACTCAAAACGAAAGGCACAATGTTTCTTGTGTGAGACCAACTCCACTCAAGTCGCTAACCTCACACACCATCACCATTAGACCCGTTTCGCACGAAAACCCTTTTGGTCACACTGTGCATATTAGTCATAAAAGGCACTGTTTTGAATTTGAGCTTTATGAAAATTCCAGACAAAGCAAAGCTGTAACTGCTCCATTGAAATACAATGAACTCCACGTTCAGAGATACCTTCATCGCCAAGGCAATTTTCAGCTAGCCTTGAAATGCAAGGCTCTGGCATCAGCTCCAGCACCAAGTACATGTTAGCTATAGGGACACAGCACAGCATGTGGATGTAGCTTTTCTTCAACACGAAAGGGCACAATGTTTCTTGTGTGAGACCAACTCCAATCAAGTCACTAACCTCACACACCATCACCATTACACCCGTTTCGCACGAAAACCCTGCTTTGTAACTCTGTGCGTATTTGGCATAAAACGCACTGTGTTGAAATTGAGCTTTATGAGAATTCCACACAAAGCAAAGGTGTAACTGCTCCATTGAAATGCAACGAACTCCACGTTCAGAGATACCTTCATCGCCAAGGCAGTTTTCAGCTAGCCTTGAAATGCAAGGCTCTGTCATCAGCTCCAGCACCAAGTACATGTTAGCTATAGGGACACAACACAGCATGTGGATGAGGCTTTTACTCAACACAAAAGGGCACAATGTTTCTTGTGTGAGACCAACTCCACTCACGACACTAATCTCATACACTTACACCTTTAGACCCGTTTCGCACGAAAACCCTGTTTCCTAACACTGAGCATATTTGCCATAAAACGCACTGTGTTGAAATTGAGCTTTATGAGAATTCCACACAAAGCAAAGCTGCAACTGCTCCATTGAAATGCAACGAAATCCATGTTCAGAGATACTTCCATCGCCAAGGCAATTTTCAGCTAGCCTTGAAATGCAAGGCTCTGGCATCAGCTCCAGTACCAATTACATGTTAGGTATAGGGACACAGCACAGCATGTGGAGGAGGCGTTCACTCAACACGAAAGGGCACAACGTTTCTTGTGTGAGAACAACTCCACTCAAGTCGCTAACCTCACACACTTACACCATTAGACCCGTTTCGCACGAAAATCCTATTTCGTAACACTGAGCATATTTGCCATAAAACGCACTGTTTTGAATTTGAGCTTTATGAGAATTCCAGACAAAGCAAAGCTGTAACTGCTCCATTGAAATGCAATGAACTCCACGTTCAGAGATACCTTCATCGCCAAGGCAATTTTCAGCTAGCCTTGAAATGCAAGGCTCTGGCATCAGCTCCAGCACCAAGTACATGTTAGCTATAGGGACACAACACAGCATGTGGATGAGGCTTTTACTCAACATCAATGGGCAGAGAGTTTCTTGTGTGAGACCAACTCCACTCACGACACTAATCTCACACACCATCACCATTAGACCCGTTTCGCACGAAAACCCTGCTTTGTAACTCTGTGCGTATTTGGCATAAAACGCACTGTGTTGAAATTGAGCTTTATGAGAATTCCACACAAAGCAAAGCTGTAACTGCTCCATTGAAATGCAACGAACTCCACGTTCAGAGATACCTTCATCGCCAAGGCAATTTTCAGCTAGCCTTGAAATGCAAGGCTCTGGCATCAGCTCCAGCACCAAGTACATGTTAGCTATAGGGACACAACACAGCATGTGGATGAGGCTTTTACTCAACACTAAATGTCACAATGTTTCTTGTGTGAGACCAACTCCACTCACGACACTAATCTCATACACTTACACCTTTAGACCTGTTTCGCACGAAAACCCTGTTTCGTAACCCTGAGCATATTTGTCATAAAACGCACTGTGTTGAAATTGAGCTTTATGAGAATTCCACACAAAACAAAGCTGCAACTGCTCCATTGAAATGCTACGAAATCCATGTTCAGAGATACTTCCATCGCCAAGGCAATTTTCAGCTAGCCATGAAATGCAAGTCTCTGGCATCAGCTCCAGCACCAATTACATGTTAGCTATAGGGACACAGCACAGCATGTGGATGAGGCGTTCACTCAACACGAAAGGGCACAACGTTTCTTGTGTGAGAACAACTCCACTCAAGTCGCTAACCTCACACACTTACACCATTAGACCCGTTTCGCACGAAAACCCTTTTGGTCAAACTGTGCATATTTGTCATAAAACGCACTGTTTTGAAATTAAGCTTTATGAGAATTCCACACAAAGCAAAGCAGTAACTGCTCCATTGAAATGCAACGAACTCCACGTTCAGAGATACTTCCATCGCCAAGGCAATTTTCAGCTCGCCTTGAAATGCAGGTCTCTTCCTTCAACTTCAGCTTTAAATGCATGTTAGCTATAGGGACACAACACAGCATGTGGATGAGGCTTTTACTCAACATCAATGGGCAGAGAGTTTCTTTTGTGAGACCAACTCCACTCACGACACTAATCTCATACACTTACACTTTTAGACCCGTTTCGCACGAAAACCCTGTTTCGTTACACTGAGCATATTTGCCATAAAACGCACTGTGTTGAAATTGAGCTTTATGAGAATTGCAGACAAAGCAAAGCTGTAACTGCTCCATTGAAATGCAACGAACTCCACGTTCAGAGATACTTCCATCGCCAAGGCAATTTTCAGCTAGCCATGAAATGCAAGTCTCTGGCATCAGCTCCAGCACCAATTACATGTTAGCTATAGGGACACAGCACAGCATGTGGATGAGGCGTTCACTCAACACGAAAGGGCACAACGTTTCTTGTGTGAGAACAACTCCACTCAAGTCGCTAACCTCACACACCATCACCATTAGACCCGTTTCGCACGAAAACCCTTTTGGTCACACTGTGCATATTTGTCATAAAACGCACTGTTTTGAAATTAAGCTTTATGAGAATTCCACACAAAGCAAAGCAGTAACTGCTCCATTGAAATGCAACGAACTCCATGTTCAGAGATACTTCCATCGCCAAGGCAATTTTCAGCTAGCCTTGAAATGCAGGTCTCTTCCTTCAACTTCAGCTTTAAATGCATGTTAGCTATAGGGACACAACACAGCATGTGGATGAGGCTTTTACTCAACATCAATGGGCAGAGAGTTTCTTTTGTGAGACCAACTCCACTCACGACACTAATCTCACACACCATCACAATTAGACCCGTTTCGCACGAAAACCCTGCTTTGTAACTCTGTGCGTATTTGCCATAAAACGCACTGTGTGAAAATTGAGCTTTATACGATTCCAGACAAAGCAAAGCAGTAACTGCTCCATTGAAATGCAATGAACTCCACGTTCAGAGATACCTTCATCGCCAAGGCAATTTTCAGCTAGCCTTGAAATGCAAGGCTGTGGCATCAGCTCCAGCACCAAGTACATGTTAGCTATAGGGACACAACACAGCATGTGGATGAGGCTTTTACTCAACATCAATGGGCAGAGAGTTTCTTGTGTGAGACCAACTCCACTCAGGTCACTACCTCACACACCATCACCATTAGACCCGTTTCGCACGAAAACCCTATTTCGTAACACTGAGCATATTTGCCATAAAACACACTGTGTTGAAATTGAGCTTGATGAGAATTCCACACAAAGCAAAGCTGCAACTGCTCCATTGAAATGCAACGAACTCCATGTTCAGAGATACTTCCATCGCCAAGGCAATTTTCAGCTAGCCTTGAAATGCAAGGCTCTGGCATCTGCTCCAGCACCAATTACATGTTAGCTATAGGGACACAGCACAGCATGTGGATGAGGCTGTAACTCAAAACGAAAGGCACAATGTTTCTTGTGTGAGACCAACTCCACTCAAGTCGCTAACCTCACACACCATCACCATTAGACCCGTTTCGCACGAAAACCCTTTTGGTCACACTGTGCATATTAGTCATAAAAGGCACTGTTTTGAATTTGAGCTTTATGAAAATTCCAGACAAAGCAAAGCTGTAACTGCTCCATTGAAATACAATGAACTCCACGTTCAGAGATACCTTCATCGCCAAGGCAATTTTCAGCTAGCCTTGAAATGCAAGGCTCTGGCATCAGCTCCAGCACCAAGTACATGTTAGCTATAGGGACACAGCACAGCATGTGGATGTAGCTTTTCTTCAACACGAAAGGGCACAATGTTTCTTGTGTGAGACCAACTCCAATCAAGTCACTAACCTCACACACCATCACCATTACACCCGTTTCGCACGAAAACCCTGCTTTGTAACTCTGTGCGTATTTGGCATAAAACGCACTGTGTTGAAATTGAGCTTTATGAGAATTCCACACAAAGCAAAGGTGTAACTGCTCCATTGAAATGCAACGAACTCCACGTTCAGAGATACCTTCATCGCCAAGGCAGTTTTCAGCTAGCCTTGAAATGCAAGGCTCTGTCATCAGCTCCAGCACCAAGTACATGTTAGCTATAGGGACACAACACAGCATGTGGATGAGGCTTTTACTCAACACAAAAGGGCACAATGTTTCTTGTGTGAGACCAACTCCACTCACGACACTAATCTCATACACTTACACCTTTAGACCCGTTTCGCACGAAAACCCTGTTTCCTAACACTGAGCATATTTGCCATAAAACGCACTGTGTTGAAATTGAGCTTTATGAGAATTCCACACAAAGCAAAGCTGCAACTGCTCCATTGAAATGCAACGAAATCCATGTTCAGAGATACTTCCATCGCCAAGGCAATTTTCAGCTAGCCTTGAAATGCAAGGCTCTGGCATCAGCTCCAGTACCAATTACATGTTAGGTATAGGGACACAGCACAGCATGTGGAGGAGGCGTTCACTCAACACGAAAGGGCACAACGTTTCTTGTGTGAGAACAACTCCACTCAAGTCGCTAACCTCACACACTTACACCATTAGACCCGTTTCGCACGAAAATCCTATTTCGTAACACTGAGCATATTTGCCATAAAACGCACTGTTTTGAATTTGAGCTTTATGAGAATTCCAGACAAAGCAAAGCTGTAACTGCTCCATTGAAATGCAATGAACTCCACGTTCAGAGATACCTTCATCGCCAAGGCAATTTTCAGCTAGCCTTGAAATGCAAGGCTCTGGCATCAGCTCCAGCACCAAGTACATGTTAGCTATAGGGACACAACACAGCATGTGGATGAGGCTTTTACTCAACATCAATGGGCAGAGAGTTTCTTGTGTGAGACCAACTCCACTCACGACACTAATCTCACACACCATCACCATTAGACCCGTTTCGCACGAAAACCCTGCTTTGTAACTCTGTGCGTATTTGGCATAAAACGCACTGTGTTGAAATTGAGCTTTATGAGAATTCCACACAAAGCAAAGCTGTAACTGCTCCATTGAAATGCAACGAACTCCACGTTCAGAGATACCTTCATCGCCAAGGCAATTTTCAGCTAGCCTTGAAATGCAAGGCTCTGGCATCAGCTCCAGCACCAAGTACATGTTAGCTATAGGGACACAACACAGCATGTGGATGAGGCTTTTACTCAACACTAAATGTCACAATGTTTCTTGTGTGAGACCAACTCCACTCACGACACTAATCTCATACACTTACACCTTTAGACCTGTTTCGCACGAAAACCCTGTTTCGTAACCCTGAGCATATTTGTCATAAAACGCACTGTGTTGAAATTGAGCTTTATGAGAATTCCACACAAAACAAAGCTGCAAACTGCTCCATTGAAATGCTACGAAATCCATGTTCAGAGATACTTCCATCGCCAAGGCAATTTTCAGCTAGCCATGAAATGCAAGTCTCTGGCATCAGCTCCAGCACCAATTACATGTTAGCTATAGGGACACAGCACAGCATGTGGATGAGGCGTTCACTCAACACGAAAGGGCACAACGTTTCTTGTGTGAGAACAACTCCACTCAAGTCGCTAACCTCACACACTTACACCATTAGACCCGTTTCGCACGAAAACCCTTTTGGTCAAACTGTGCATATTTGTCATAAAACGCACTGTTTTGAAATTAAGCTTTATGAGAATTCCACACAAAGCAAAGCAGTAACTGCTCCATTGAAATGCAACGAACTCCACGTTCAGAGATACTTCCATCGCCAAGGCAATTTTCAGCTCGCCTTGAAATGCAGGTCTCTTCCTTCAACTTCAGCTTTAAATGCATATTAGCTATAGGGACACAACACAGCATGTGGATGAGGCTTTTACTCAACATCAATGGGCAGAGAGTTTCTTTTGTGAGACCAACTCCACTCACGACACTAATCTCATACACTTACACTTTTAGACCCGTTTCGCACGAAAACCCTGTTTCGTAACACTGAGCATATTTGCCATAAAACGCACTGTGTTGAAATTGAGCTTTATGAGAATTGCAGACAAAGCAAAGCTGTAACTGCTCCATTGAAATGCAACGAACTCCACGTTCAGAGATACTTCCATCGCCAAGGCAATTTTCAGCTAGCCATGAAATGCAAGTCTCTGGCATCAGCTCCAGCACCAATTACATGTTAGCTATAGGGACACAGCACAGCATGTGGATGAGGCGTTCACTCAACACGAAAGGGCACAACGTTTCTTGTGTGAGAACAACTCCACTCAAGTCGCTAACCTCACACACCATCACCATTAGACCCGTTTCGCACGAAAACCCTTTTGGTCACACTGTGCATATTTGTCATAAAACGCACTGTTTTGAAATTAAGCTTTATGAGAATTCCACACAAAGCAAAGCAGTAACTGCTCCATTGAAATGCAACGAACTCCACGTTCAGAGATACTTCCATCGCCAAGGCAATTTTCAGCTAGCCTTGAAATGCAGGTCTCTTCCTTCAACTTCAGCTTTAAATGCATGTTAGCTATAGGGACACAACACAGCATGTGGATGAGGCTTTTACTCAACATCAATGGGCAGAGAGTTTCTTTTGTGAGACCAACTCCACTCACGACACTAATCTCACACACCATCACAATTAGACCCGTTTCGCACGAAAACCCTGCTTTGTAACTCTGTGCGTATTTGCCATAAAACGCACTGTGTGAAAATTGAGCTTTATACGATTCCAGACAAAGCAAAGCAGTAACTGCTCCATTGAAATGCAATGAACTCCACGTTCAGAGATACCTTCATCGCCAAGGCAATTTTCAGCTAGCCTTGAAATGCAAGGCTGTGGCATCAGCTCCAGCACCAAGTACATGTTAGCTATAGGGACACAACACAGCATGTGGATGAGGCTTTTACTCAACATCAATGGGCAGAGAGTTTCTTGTGTGAGACCAACTCCACTCAGGTCACTACCTCACACACCATCACCATTAGACCCGTTTCGCACGAAAACCCTATTTCGTAACACTGAGCATATTTGCCATAAAACACACTGTGTTGAAATTGAGCTTGATGAGAATTCCACACAAAGCAAAGCTGCAACTGCTCCATTGAAATGCAACGAACTCCATGTTCAGAGATACTTCCATCGCCAAGGCAATTTTCAGCTAGCCTTGAAATGCAAGGCTCTGGCATCTGCTCCAGCACCAATTACATGTTAGCTATAGGGACACAGCACAGCATGTGGATGAGGCTGTAACTCAAAACGAAAGGCACAATGTTTCTTGTGTGAGACCAACTCCACTCAAGTCGCTAACCTCACACACCATCACCATTAGACCCGTTTCGCACGAAAACCCTTTTGGTCACACTGTGCATATTAGTCATAAAAGGCACTGTTTTGAATTTGAGCTTTATGAAAATTCCAGACAAAGCAAAGCTGTAACTGCTCCATTGAAATGCAATGAACTCCACGTTCAGAGATACCTTCATCGCCAAGGCAATTTTCAGCTAGCCTTGAAATGCAAGGCTCTGGCATCAGCTCCAGCACCAAGTACATGTTAGCTATAGGGACACAGCACAGCATGTGGATGTAGCTTTTCTTCAACACGAAAGGGCACAATGTTTCTTGTGTGAGACCAACTCCAATCAAGTCACTAACCTCACACACCATCACCATTACACCCGTTTCGCACGAAAACCCTGCTTTGTAACTCTGTGCGTATTTGGCATAAAACGCACTGTGTTGAAATTGAGCTTTATGAGAATTCCACACAAAGCAAAGGTGTAACTGCTCCATTGAAATGCAACGAACTCCACGTTCAGAGATACCTTCATCGCCAAGGCAGTTTTCAGCTAGCCTTGAAATGCAAGGCTCTGTCATCAGCTCCAGCACCAAGTACATGTTAGCTATAGGGACACAACACAGCATGTGGATGAGGCTTTTACTCAACACAAAAGGGCACAATGTTTCTTGTGTGAGACCAACTCCACTCACGACACTAATCTCATACACTTACACCTTTAGACCCGTTTCGCACGAAAACCCTGTTTCGTAACACTGAGCATATTTGCCATAAAACGCACTGTGTTGAAATTGAGCTTTATGAGAATTCCACACAAAACAAAGCTGCAACTGCTCCATTGAAATGCTACGAAATCCATGTTCAGAGATACTTCCATCGCCAAGGCAATTTTCAGCTAGCCATGAAATGCAAGTCTCTGGCATCAGCTCCAGCACCAATTACATGTTAGCTATAGGGACACAGCACAGCATGTGGATGAGGCGTTCACTCAACACGAAAGGGCACAACGTTTCTTGTGTGAGAACAACTCCACTCAAGTCGCTAACCTCACACACCATCACCATTAGACCCGTTTCGCACGAAAACCCTTTTGGTCAAACTGTGCATATTTGTCATAAAACGCACTGTTTTGAAATTAAGCTTTATGAGAATTCCACACAAAGCAAAGCAGTAACTGCTCCATTGAAATGCAACGAACTCCACGTTCAGAGATACTTCCATCGCCAAGGCAATTTTCAGCTAGCCTTGAAATGCAGGTCTCTTCCTTCAACTTCAGCTTTAAATGCATGTTAGCTATAGGGACACAACACAGCATGTGGATGAGGCTTTTACTCAACATCAATGGGCAGAGAGTTTCTTTTGTGAGACCAACTCCACTCACGACACTAATCTCACACACCATTACAATTAGACCCGTTTCGCACGAAAACCCTGCTTTGTAACTCTGTGCGTATTTGCCATAAAACGCACTGTGTGAAAATTGAGCTTTATACGATTCCAGACAAAGCAAAGCAGTAACTGCTCCATTGAAATGCAATGAACTCCACGTTCAGAGATACCTTCATCGCCAAGGCAATTTTCAGCTAGCCTTGAAATGCAAGGCTCTGGCATCAGCTCCAGCACCAAGTACATGTTAGCTATAGGGACACAACACAGCATGTGGATGAGGCTTTTACTCAACACAAAAGGGCACAATGTTTCTTCTGTGAGACCAACTCCACTCAGGTCACTAATCTCACACACCATCACCATTAGACCCGTTTCGCACGAAAACCCTGGTTTGTAACTCTGTGCGTATTTGCCATAAAACGCACTGTGTGAAAATTGAGCTTTATACGATTCCAGACAAAGCAAAGCAGTAACTGCTCCATTGAAATGCAATGAACTCCACGTTCAGAGATACCTTCATCGCCAAGGCAATTTTCAGCTAGCCTTGAAATGCAGGTCTCTTCCATCAACTTCAGCTTTAAATACATGGTAGCTATACGGACACAACACAGCATGTGGATGAGGCTTTTACTCAACATCAATGGGCAGAGAGTTTCTTGTGTGAGACCAACTCCACTCAGGTCACTACCTCACACACCATCACCATTAGACCCGTTTCGCACGAAAACCCTATTTCGTAACACTGAGCATATTTGCCATAAAACGCACTGTGTTGAAATTGAGCTTTATGAGAATTCCACACAAAGCAAAGCAGCAACTGCTCCATTGAAATGCAACGAACTCCATGTTCAGAGATACTTCCATCGCCAAGGCAATTTTCAGCTAGCCTTGAAATGCAAGGCTCTGGCATCTGCTCCAGCACCAATTACATGTTAGCTATAGGGACACAGCACAGCATGTGGATGAGGCTGTAACTCAAAACGAAAGGCACAATGTTTCTTGTGTGAGACCAACTCCACTCAAGTCGCTAACCTCACACACCATCACCATTAGACCCGTTTCGCACGAAAACCCTTTTGGTCACACTGTGCATATTAGTCATAAAAGGCACTGTTTTGAATTTGAGCTTTATGAGAATTCCAGACAAAGCAAAGCTGTAACTGCTCCATTGAAATACAATGAACTCCACGTTCAGAGATACCTTCATCGCCAAGGCAATTTTCAGCTAGCCTTGAAATGCAAGGCTCTGGCATCAGCTCCAGCACCAAGTACATGTTAGCTATAGTGACACAGCACAGCATGTGGATGTAGCTTTTCTTCAACACGAAAGGGCACAATGTTTCTTGTGTGAGACCAACTCCACTCACGACACTAACCTCACACACCATCACCATTACACCCGTTTCGCACGAATAAACAGTTTCGTCACAGTGTGTGTAATGGTCATAGAACGCATTGCAGTGAAAACTGGTTTATTGCGTATACACCACAAAGCAAAGCTGCAACTGCTCCATTGAAGTGCAACCAACTCCACGTTCAGAGAACACTTCATCACCAAGGAAATTTTCAGTTAGCTTTGAAATGGAAGGCTCTTATATCAACTTTGGCTTTAAATACATGTTCGCTATACGGACTAAACAGCATGTGGATGAGGCTTTTACTCAACATCAATGGGCAGAGAGTTTCTTGTGTGAGACCAACTCCACTCAGGTCACTAACCTCACACACCATCACCATTAGACCCGTTTCGCACGAAAACCCTGTTTGGTCACACTGAGCATATTTGCCATAAAATGCACTGTGTTGAATTTGAGCTTTATGAGAATCCACACAAAGCAAAGCTGCAACTGCTCCATTGAAATGCAACGAACTCCACGTTCAGCGATACCTTCATCGCCAAGGCAATTTTCAGCTAGCCTTGAAATGCAAGGCTCTGGCATCAGCTCCAGCACCAATAACATGGTAGCTATACGGACACAACACAGCATGTGGATGAGGCTTTTACTCAACACTAAATGGCACAATGTTTCTTGTGTGAGACCAACTCCACTCACGACACTAATCTCATACACTTACACCTTTAGACCCGTTTCGCACGAAAACCCTGTTTCCTAACACTGAGCATATTTGCCATAAAACGCACTGTGTTGAAATTGAGCTTTATGAGAATTCCACACAAAGCAAAGCTGCAACTGCTCCATTGAAATGCGACGAACTCCATGTTCAGAGATACTTCCATCGCCAAGGCAATTTTCAGCTAGCCTTGAAATGCAAGGCTCTGGCATCAGCTCCAGTACCAATTACATGTTAGGTATAGGGACACAGCACAGCATGTGGAGGAGGCGTTCACTCAACACGAAAGGGCACAACGTTTCTTGTGTGAGAACAACTCCACTCAAGTCGCTAACCTCACACTTACACCATTAGACCCGTTTCGCACGAAAATCCTATTTCGTAACACTGAGCATATTTGCCATAAAACGCACTGTTTTGAATTTGAGCTTTATGAGAATTCCAGACAAAGCAAAGCTGTAACTGCTCCATTGAAATGCAATGAACTCCACGTTCAGAGATACCTTCATCGCCAAGGCAATTTTCAGCTAGCCTTGAAATGCAAGGCTCTGGCATCAGCTCCAGCACCAAGTACATGTTAGCTATAGGGACACAACACAGCATGTGGATGAGGCTTTTACTCAACATCAATGGGCAGAGAGTTTCTTGTGTGAGACCAACTCCACTCACGACACTAATCTCACACACCATCACCATTAGACCCGTTTCGCACGAAAACCCTGCTTTGTAACTCTGTGCGTATTTGGCATAAAATGCACTGTGTTGAAATTGAGCTTTATGAGAATTCCACACAAAGCAAAGCTGTAACTGCTCCATTGAAATGCAATGAACTCCACGTTCAGAGATACCTTCATCGCCAAGGCAATTTTCAGCTAGCCTTGAAATGCAAGGCTCTGGCATCAGCTCCAGCACCAAGTACATGTTAGCTATAGGGACACAACACAGCATGTGGATGAGGCTTTTACTCAACACTAAATGTCACAATGTTTCTTGTGTGAGACCAACTCCACTCACGACACTAATCTCATACACTTACACCTTTAGACCTGTTTCGCACGAAAACCCTGTTTCGTAACCCTGAGCATATTTGTCATAAAACGCACTGTGTTGAAATTGAGCTTTATGAGAATTCCACACAAAACAAAGCTGCAACTGCTCCATTGAAATGCTACGAAATCCATGTTCAGAGATACTTCCATCGCCAAGGCAATTTTCAGCTAGCCATGAAATGCAAGTCTCTGGCATCAGCTCCAGCACCAATTACATGTTAGCTATAGGGACACAGCACAGCATGTGGATGAGGCGTTCACTCAACACGAAAGGGCACAACGTTTCTTGTGTGAGAACAACTCCACTCAAGTCGCTAACCTCACACACTTACACCATTAGACCCGTTTCGCACGAAAACCCTTTTGGTCAAACTGTGCATATTTGTCATAAAACGCACTGTTTTGAAATTAAGCTTTATGAGAATTCCACACAAAGCAAAGCAGTAACTGCTCCATTGAAATGCAACGAACTCCACGTTCAGAGATACTTCCATCGCCAAGGCAATTATCAGCTCGCCTTGAAATGCAGGTCTCTTCCTTCAACTTCAGCTTTAAATGCATGTTAGCTATAGGGACACAACACAGCATGTGGATGAGGCTTTTACTCAACATCAATGGGCAGAGAGTTTCTTTTGTGAGACCAACTCCACTCACGACACTAATCTCATACACTTACACTTTTAGACCTGTTTCGCACGAAAACCCTGTTTCGTTACACTGAGCATATTTGCCATAAAACGCACTGTGTTGAAATTGAGCTTTATGAGAATTGCAGACAAAGCAAAGCTGTAACTGCTCCATTGAAATGCAACGAACTCCACGTTCAGAGATACTTCCATCGCCAAGGCAATTTTCAGCTAGCCATGAAATGCAAGTCTCTGGCATCAGCTCCAGCACCAATTACATGTTAGCTATAGGGACACAGCACAGCATGTGGATGAGGCGTTCACTCAACCCGAAAGGGCACAACGTTTCTTGTGTGAGAACAACTCCACTCAAGTCGCTAACCTCACACACTTACACCATTAGACCCGTTTCGCACGAAAACCCTTTTGGTCACACTGTGCATATTTGTCATAAAACGCACTGTTTTGAAATTAAGCTTTATGAGAATTCCACACAAAGCAAAGCAGTAACTGCTCCATTGAAATGCAACGAACTCCACGTTCAGAGATACTTCCATCGCCAAGGCAATTTTCAGCTCGCCTTGAAATGCAGGTCTCTTCCTTCAACTTCAGCTTTAAATGCATGTTAGCTATAGGGACACAACACAGCATGTGGATGAGGCTTTTACTCAACATCAATGGGCAGAGAGTTTCTTTTGTGAGACCAACTCCACTCACGACACTAATCTCACACACCATCACAATTAGACCCGTTTCGCACGAAAACCCTGCTTTGTAACTCTGTGCGTATTTGCCATAAAACGCACTGTGTGAAAATTGAGCTTTATACGATTCCAGACAAAGCAAAGCAGTAACTGCTCCATTGAAATGCAATGAACTCCACGTTCAGAGATACCTTCATCGCCAAGGCAATTTTCAGCTAGCCTTGAAATGCAAGGCTCTGGCATCAGCTCCAGCACCAAGTACATGTTAGCTATAGGGACACAACACAGCATGTGGATGAGGCTTTTACTCAACATCAATGGGCAGAGAGTTTCTTGTGTGAGACCAACTCCACTCAGGTCACTACCTCACACACCATCACCATTAGACCCGTTTCGCACGAAAACCGTATTTCGTAACACTGAGCATATTTGCCATAAAACACACTGTGTTGAAATTGAGCTTGATGAGAATTCCACACAAAGCAAAGCTGCAACTGCTCCATTGAAATGCAACGAACTCCATGTTCAGAGATACTTCCATCGCCAAGGCAATTTTCAGCTAGCCTTGAAATGCAAGGCTCTGGCATCTGCTCCAGCACCAAGTACATGTTAGCTATAGGGACACAGCACAGCATGTGGATGAGGCTGTAACTCAAAACGAAAGGCACAATGTTTCTTGTGTGAGACCAACTCCACTCAAGTCGCTAACCTCACACACCATCACCATTAGACCCGTTTCACACGAAAACCCTGCTTTGTAACTCTGTGCGTATTTGGCATAAAACGCACTGTGTTGAAATTGAGCTTTATGAGAATTCCACACAAAGCAAAGCTGTAACTGCTCCATTGAAATGCAACGAACTCCACGTTCAGAGATACCTTCATCGCCAAGGCAATTTTCAGCTAGCCTTGAAATGCAAGGCTCTGGCATCAGCTCCAGCACCAAGTACATGTTAGCTATAGGGACACAACACAGCATGTGGATGAGGCTTTTACTCAACACTAAATGTCACAATGTTTCTTGTGTGAGACCAACTCCACTCACGACACTAATCTCATACACTTACACCTTTAGACCTGTTTCGCACGAAAACCCTGTTTCGTAACACTGAGCATATTTGCCATAAAACGCACTGTGTTGAAATTGAGCTTTATGGGAATTCCACACAAAACAAAGCTGCAACTGCTCCATTGAAATGCTATGAAATCCACGTTCAGAGATACTTCCATCGCCAAGGCAATTTTCAGCTAGCCATGAAATGCAAGGCTCTGGCATCAGCTCCAGCACCAATTACATGTTAGCTATAGGGACACAGCACAGCATGTGGATGAGGCGTTCACTCAACACGAAAGGGCACAACGTTTCTTGTGTGAGAACAACTCCACTCAAGTCGCTAACCTCACACACTTACACCATTAGACCCGTTTCGCACGAAAACCCTTTTGGTCAAACTGTGCATATTTGTCATAAAACGCACTGTTTTGAAATTAAGCTTTATGAGAATTCCACACAAAGCAAAGCAGTAACTGCTCCATTGAAATGCAACGAACTCCACGTTCAGAGATACTTCCATCGCCAAGGCAATTTTCAGCTAGCCTTGAAATGCAGGTCTCTTCCTTCAACTTCAGCTTTAAATGCATGTTAGCTATAGGGACACAACACAGCATGTGGATGAGGCTTTTACTCAACATCAATGGGCAGAGAGTTTCTATTGTGAGACCAACTCCACTCACGACACTAATCTCACACACCATCACCATTAGA
Organism: Ochotona princeps; assembly: GCF_030435755.1. Taxonomy (NCBI): domain Eukaryota; kingdom Metazoa; phylum Chordata; class Mammalia; order Lagomorpha; family Ochotonidae; genus Ochotona; species Ochotona princeps. The sequence goes on from NW_026698337.1 coordinate 134,243, forward strand.
CCCGTTTCGCACGAAAACCCTGCTTTGTAACTCTGTGCGTATTTGCCATAAAACGCACTGTGTGAAAATTGAGCTTTATACGATTCCAGACAAAGCAAAGCAGTAACTGCTCCATTGAAATGCAATGAACTCCACGTTCAGAGATACCTTCATCGCCAAGGCAATTTTCAGCTAGCCTTCAAATGCAAGGCTGTGGCATCAGCTACAGCACCAAGTACATGTTAGCTATAGGGACACAACACAGCATGTGGATGAGGCTTTTACTCAACACAAAAGGGCACAATGTTTCTTGTGTGAGACCAACTCCACTCAGGTCACTAATCTCACACACCATCACCATTAGACCCGTTTCGCACGAAAACCCTGGTTTGTAACTCTGTGCGTATTTGCCATAAAACGCACTGTGTGAAAATTGAGCTTTATACGATTCCAGACAAAGCAAAGCAGTAACTGCTCTATTGAAATGCAATGAACTCCACGTTCAGAGATACCTTCATCGCCAAGGCAATTTTCAGCTAGCCTTGAAATGCAGGTCTCTTCCATCAACTTCAGCTTTAAATACATGGTAGCTATACGGACACAACACAGCATGTGGATGAGGCTTTTACTCAACATCAATGGGCAGAGAGTTTCTTGTGTGAGACCAACTCCACTCAGGTCACTAATCTCACACACCATCACCATTAGACCCGTTTCGCACGAAAACCCTATTTCGTAACACTGAGCATATTTGCCATAAAACGCACTGTGTTGAAATTGAGCTTTATGAGAATTCCACACAAAGCAAAGCTGCAACTGCTCCATTGAAATGCAACGAACTCCATGTTCAGAGATAGTTCCATCGCCAAGGCAATTTTCAGCTAGCCTTGAAATGCAAGGCTCTGGCATCTGCTCCAGCACCAAGTACATGTTAGCTATAGGGACACAGCACAGCATGTGGATGAGGCTGTAACTCAAAACGAAAGGCACAATGTTTCTTGTGTGAGACCAACTCCACTCAAGTCGCTAACCTCACACACCATCACCATTAGACCCGTTTCGCACGAAAACCCTTTTGGTCACACTGTGCATATTAGTCATAAAAGGCACTGTTTTGAATTTGAGCTTTATGAAAATTCCAGACAAAGCAAAGCTGTAACTGCTCCATTGAAATACAATGAACTCCACGTTCAGAGATACCTTCATCGCCAAGGCAATTTTCAGCTAGCCTTGAAATGCAAGGCTCTGGCATCAGCTCCAGCACCAAGTACATGTTAGCTATAGGGACACAGCACAGCATGTGGATGTAGCTTTTCTTCAACACGAAAGGGCACAATGTTTCTTGTGTGAGACCAACTCCAATCAAGTCACTAACCTCACACACCATCACCATTAGACCCGTTTCGCACGAAAACCCTGCTTTGTAACTCTGTGCGTATTTGGCATAAAACGCACTGTGTTGAAATTGAGCTTTATGAGAATTCCACACAAAGCAAAGCTGTAACTGCTCCATTGAAATGCAACGAACTCCACGTTCAGAGATACCTTCATCGCCAAGGCAATTTTCAGCTAGCCTTGAAATGCAAGGCTCTGGCATCAGCTCCAGCACCAAGTACATGTTAGCTATAGGGACACAACACAGCATGTGGATGAGGCTTTTACTCAACACTAAATGGCACAATGTTTCTTGTGTGAGACCAACTCCACTCACGACACTAATCTCATACACTTACACATTTAGACCTGTTTCGCACGAAAACCCTGTTTCGTAACACTGAGCATATTTGCCATAAAACGCACTGTGTTGAAATTGAGCTTTATGAGAATTCCACACAAAACAAAGCTGCAACTGCTCCATTGAAATGCTACGAAATCCATGTTCAGAGATACTTCCATCGCCAAGGCAATTTTCAGCTAGCCATGAAATGCAAGTCTCTGGCATCAGCTCCAGCACCAATTACATGTTAGCTATAGGGACACAGCACAGCATGTGGATGAGGCGTTCACTCAACACGAAAGGGCACAACGTTTCTTGTGTGAGAACAACTCCACTCAAGTCGCTAACCTCACACACCATCACCATTAGACCCGTTTCGCACGAAAACCCTTTTGGTCACACTGTGCATATTTGTCATAAAACGCACTGTTTTGAAATTAAGCTTTATGAGAATTCCACACAAAGCAAAGCAGTAACTGCTCCATTGAAATGCAATGAACTCCACGTTCAGAGATACTTCCATCGCCAAGGCAATTTTCAGCTAGCCTTGAAATGCAGGTCTCTTCCTTCAACTTCAGCTTTAAATGCATGTTAGCTATAGGGACACAACACAGCATGTGGATGAGGCTTTTACTCAACATCAATGGGCAGAGAGTTTCTTTTGTGAGACCAACTCCACTCACGACACTAATCTCACACACCATCACAATTAGACCCGTTTCGCACGAAAACCCTGCTTTGTAACTCTGTGCGTATTTGCCATAAAACGCACTGTGTGAAAATTGAGCTTTATACGATTCCAGACAAAGCAAAGCAGTAACTGCTCCATTGAAATGCAATGAACTCCACGTTCAGAGATACCTTCATCGCCAAGGCAATTTTCAGCTAGCCTTGAAATGCAAGGCTCTGGCATCAGCTCCAGCACCAAGTACATGTTAGCTATAGGGACACAACACAGCATGTGGATGAGGCTTTTACTCAACACAAAAGGGCACAATGTTTCTTGTGTGAGACCAACTCCACTCAGGTCACTAATCTCACACACCATCACCATTAGACCCGTTTCCACGAAAACCCTGTTTCGTAACACTGAGCATATTTGCCATAAAACGCACTGTGTTGAAATTGAGCTTTATGAGAATTCCACACAAAGCAAAGCTGCAACTGCTCCATTGAAATGCAACGAACTCCATGTTCAGAGATACTTCCATCGCCAAGGCAATTTTCAGCTAGCCTTGAAATGCAAGGCTCTGGCATCTGCTCCAGCACCAAGTACATGTTAGCTATAGGGACACAGCACAGCATGTGGATGAGGCTGTAACTCAAAACGAAAGGCACAATGTTTCTTGTGTGAGACCAACTCCACTCAAGTCGCTAACCTCACACACCATCACCATTAGACCCGTTTCGCACGAAAACCCTTTTGGTCACACTGTGCATATTAGTCATAAAAGGCACTGTTTTGAATTTGAGCTTTATGAGAATTCCAGACAAAGCAAAGCTGTAACTGCTCCATTGAAATACAATGAACTCCACGTTCAGAGATACCTTCATCGCCAAGGCAATTTTCAGCTAGCCTTGAAATGCAAGGCTCTGGCATCAGCTCCAGCACCAAGTACATGTTAGCTATAGGGACACAGCACAGCATGTGGATGTAGCTTTTCTTCAACACGAAAGGGCACAATGTTTCTTGTGTGAGACCAACTCCAATCAAGTCACTAACCTCACACACCATCACCATTAGACCCGTTTCGCACGAAAACCCTGCTTTGTAACTCTGTGCGTATTTGGCATAAAACGCACTGTGTTGAATTGAGCTTTATGAGAATTCCACACAAAGCAAAGCAGTAACTGCTCCATTGAAATGCAACGAACTCCACGTTCAGAGATACCTTCATCGCCAAGGCAATTTTCAGCTAGCCTTGAAATGCAAGGCTCTGGCATCAGCTCCAGCACCAAGTACATGTTAGCTATAGGGACATAACACAGCATGTGGATGAGGCTTTTACTCAACACTAAATGGCACAATGTTTCTTGTGTGAGACCAACTCCACTCACGACACTAATCTCGTACACTTACACCTTTAGACCTGTTTCGCACGAAAACCCTGTTTCGTAACCCTGAGCATATTTGCCATAAAACGCACTGTGTTGAAATTGAGCTTTATGAGAATTCCACACAAAACAAAGCTGCAACTGCTCCATTGAAATGCTACGAAATCCATGTTCAGAGATACTTCCATCGCCAAGGCAATTTTCAGCTAGCAATGAAATGCAAGTCTCTGGCATCAGCTCCAGCACCAAGTACATGTTAGCTATAGGGACACAACACAGCATGTGGATGAGGCTTTTACTCAACACTAAATGGCACAATGTTTCTTGTGTGAGACCAACTCCACTCACGACACTAATCTCATACACTTACACTTTTAGACCCGTTTCGCACGAAAACCCTGTTTCGTTACACTGAGCATATTTGCCATAAAACGCACTGTGTTGAAATTGAGCTTTATGAGAATTGCAGACAAAGCAAAGCTGCAACTGCTCCATTGAAATGCAACGAACTCCACGTTCAGAGATACTTCCATCGCCAAGGCAATTTTCAGCTAGCCATGAAATGCAAGTCTCTGGCATCAGCTCCAGCACCAATTACATGTTAGCTATAGGGACACAACCCAGCATGTGGATGAGGAGTTCACTCAACACGAAAGGGCACAACGTTTCTTGTGTGAGAACAACTCCACTCAAGTCGCTAACCTCACACACTTACACCATTAGACCCGTTTCGCACGAAAACCCTTTTGGTCACACTGTGCATATTTGTCATAAAACGCACTGTTTTGAAATTAAGCTTTATGAGAATTCCACACAAAGCAAAGCAGTAACTGCTCCATTGAAATGCAACGAACTCCACGTTCAGAGATACTTCCATCGCCAAGGCAATTTTCAGCTAGCCTTGAAATGCAGGTCTCTTCCTTCAACTTCATCTTTAAATGCATGTTAGCTATAGGGACACAACACAGCATGTGGATGAGGCTTTTACTCAACATCAATGGGCAGAGAGTTTCTTTTGTGAGACCAACTCCACTCACGACACTAATCTCACACACGATCACAATTAGACCCGTTTCGCACGAAAACCCTGCTTTGTAACTCTGTGCGTATTTGCCATAAAACGCACTGTGTGAAAATTGAGCTTTATACGATTCCAGACAAAGCAAAGCAGTAACTGCTCCATTGAAATGCAATGAACTCCACGTTCAGAGATACCTTCATCGCCAAGGCAATTTTCAGCTAGCCTTGAAATGCAAGGCTGTGGCATCAGCTCCAGCACCAAGTACATGTTAGCTATAGGGACACAACACAGCATGTGGATGAGGCGTTTACTCAACACAAAAGGGCACAATGTTTCTTGTGTGAGACCAACTCCACTCAGGTCACTAATCTCACACACCATCACCATTAGACCCGTTTCGCACGAAAACCCTGGTTTGTAACTCTGTGCGTATTTGCCATAAAACGCACTGTGTGAAAATTGAGCTTTATACGATTCCACACAAAGCAAAGCAGTAACTGCTCCATTGAAATGCAATGAACTCCACGTTCAGAGATACCTTCATCGCCAAGGCAATTTTCAGCTAGCCTTGAAATGCAGGTCTCTTCCATCAACTTCAGCTTTAAATACATGGTAGCTATACGGACACAACACAGCATGTGGATGAGGCTTTTACTCAACATCAATGGGCAGAGAGTTTCTTGTGTGAGACCAACTCCACTCAGGTCACTACCTCACACACCATCACCATTAGACCCGTTTCGCACGAAAACCCTATTTCGTAACACTGAGCATATTTGCCATAAAACGCACTGTGTTGAAATTGAGCTTTATGAGAATTCCACACAAAGCAAAGCTGCAACTGCTCCATTGAAATGCAACGAACTCCATGTTCAGAGATACTTCCATCGCCAAGGCAATTTTCAGCTAGCCTTGAAATGCAGGTCTCTTCCTTCAACTTCAGCTTTAAATGCATGTTAGCTATAGGGACACAACACAGCATGTGGATGAGGCTTTTACTCAACATCAATGGGCAGAGAGTTTCTTTTGTGAGACCAACTCCACTCACGACACTAATCTCACACACCATCACAATTAGACCCGTTTCGCACGAAAACCCTGCTTTGTAACTCTGTGCGTATTTGCCATAAAACGCACTGTGTGAAAATTGAGCTTTATACGATTCCAGACAAAGCAAAGCAGTAACTGCTCCATTGAAATGCAATGAACTCCACGTTCAGAGATACCTTCATCGCCAAGGCAATTTTCAGCTAGCCTTGAAATGCAAGGCTGTGGCATCAGCTCCAGCACCAAGTACATGTTAGCTATACGGACACAACACAGCATGTGGATGAGGCTTTTACTCAACACAAAAGGGCACAATGTTTCTTGTGTGAGACCAACTCCACTCAGGTCACTAACCTCACACACCATCACCATTAGACCCGTTTCGCACGAAAACCCTGTTTCGTAACACTGAGCATATTTGCCATAAAACGCACTGTGTTGAAATTGAGCTTTATGAGAATTCCACACGAAGCAAAGCTGCAACTGCTCCATTGAAATGCAACGAACTCCATGTTCAGAGATACTTCCATCGCCAAGGCAATTTTCAGCTAGCCTTGAAATGCAAGGCTCTGGCATCTGCTCCAGCACCAATTACATGTTAGCTATAGGGACACAGCACAGCATGTGGATGAGGCTGTAACTCAAAACGAAAGGCACAATGTTTCTTGTGTGAGACCAACTCCACTCAAGTCGCTAACCTCACACACCATCACCATTAGACCCGTTTCGCACGAAAACCCTTTTGGTCACACTGTGCATATTAGTCATAAAAGGCACTGTTTTGAATTTGAGCTTTATGAAAATTCCAGACAAAGCAAAGCTGTAACTGCTCCATTGAAATACAATGAACTCCACGTTCAGAGATACCTTCATCGCCAAGGCAATTTTCAGCTAGCCTTGAAATGCAAGGCTCTGGCATCAGCTCCAGCACCAAGTACATGTTAGCTATAGGGACACAGCACAGCATGTGGATGTAGCTTTTCTTCAACACGAAAGGGCACAATGTTTCTTGTGTGAGACCAACTCCAATCAAGTCACTAACCTCACACACCATCACCATTACACCCGTTTCGCACGAAAACCCTGCTTTGTAACTCTGTGCGTATTTGGCATAAAACGCACTGTGTTGAAATTGAGCTTTATGAGAATTCCACACAAAGCAAAGGTGTAACTGCTCCATTGAAATGCAACGAACTCCACGTTCAGAGATACCTTCATCGCCAAGGCAGTTTTCAGCTAGCCTTGAAATGCAAGGCTCTGTCATCAGCTCCAGCACCAAGTACATGTTAGCTATAGGGACACAACACAGCATGTGGATGAGGCTTTTACTCAACACAAAAGGGCACAATGTTTCTTGTGTGAGACCAACTCCACTCACGACACTAATCTCATACACTTACACCTTTAGACCCGTTTCGCACGAAAACCCTGTTTCGTAACACTGAGCATATTTGCCATAAAACGCACTGTGTTGAAATTGAGCTTTATGAGAATTCCACACAAAACAAAGCTGCAACTGCTCCATTGAAATGCTACGAAATCCATGTTCAGAGATACTTCCATCGCCAAGGCAATTTTCAGCTAGCCATGAAATGCAAGTCTCTGGCATCAGCTCCAGCACCAATTACATGTTAGCTATAGGGACACAGCACAGCATGTGGATGAGGCGTTCACTCAACACGAAAGGGCACAACGTTTCTTGTGTGAGAACAACTCCACTCAAGTCGCTAACCTCACACACCATCACCATTAGACCCGTTTCGCACGAAAACCCTTTTGGTCAAACTGTGCATATTTGTCATAAAACGCACTGTGTTGAAATTAAGCTTTATGAGAATTCCACACAAAGCAAAGCAGTAACTGCTCCATTGAAATGCAACGAACTCCACGTTCAGAGATACCTCCATCGCCAAGGCAATTTTCAGCTAGCCTTGAAATGCAGGTCTCTTCCTTCAACTTCAGCTTTAAATGCATGTTAGCTATAGGGACACAACACAGCATGTGGATGAGGCTTTTACTCAACATCAATGGGCAGAGAGTTTCTTTTGTGAGACCAACTCCACTCACGACACTAATCTCACACACCATCACCATTAGACCCGTTTCGCACGAAAACCCTGCTTTGTAACTCTGTGCGTATTTGCCATAAAACGCACTGTGTGAAAATTGAGCTTTATACGATTCCAGACAAAGCAAAGCAGTAACTGCTCCATTGAAATGCAATGAACTCCACGTTCAGAGATACCTTCATCGCCAAGGCAATTTTCAGCTAGCCTTGAAATGCAAGGCTCTGGCATCAGCTCCAGCACCAAGTACATGTTAGCTATAGGGACACAACACAGCATGTGGATGAGGCTTTTACTCAACACAAAAGGGCACAATGTTTCTTGTGTGAGACCAACTCCACTCAGGTCACTAATCTCACACACCATCACCATTAGACCCGTTTCGCACGAAAACCCTGGTTTGTAACTCTGTGCGTATTTGCCATAAAACGCACTGTGTGAAAATTGAGCTTTATACGATTCCAGACAAAGCAAAGCAGTAACTGCTCCATTGAAATGCAATGAACTCCACGTTCAGAGATACCTTCATCGCCAAGGCAATTTTCAGCTAGCCTTGAAATGCAGGTCTCTTCCATCAACTTCAGCTTTAAATACATGGTAGCTATACGGACACAACACAGCATGTGGATGAGGCTTTTACTCAACATCAATGGGCAGAGAGTTTCTTGTGTGAGACCAACTCCACTCAGGTCACTACCTCACACACCATCACCATTAGACCCGTTTCGCACGAAAACCCTATTTCGTAACACTGAGCATATTTGCCATAAAACGCACTGTGTTGAAATTGAGCTTTATGAGAATTCCAGACAAAGCAAAGCAGCAACTGCTCCATTGAAATGCAACGAACTCCATGTTCAGAGATACTTCCATCGCCAAGGCAATTTTCAGCTAGCCTTGAAATGCAAGGCTCTGGCATCTGCTCCAGCACCAATTACATGTTAGCTATAGGGACACAGCACAGCATGTGGATGAGGCTGTAACTCAAAACGAAAGGCACAATGTTTCTTGTGTGAGACCAACTCCACTCAAGTCGCTAACCTCACACACCATCACCATTAGACCCGTTTCGCACGAAAACCCTTTTGGTCACACTGTGCATATTAGTCATAAAAGGCACTGTTTTGAATTTGAGCTTTATGAGAATTCCAGACAAAGCAAAGCTGTAACTGCTCCATTGAAATACAATGAACTCCACGTTCAGAGATACCTTCATCGCCAAGGCAATTTTCAGCTAGCCTTGAAATGCAAGGCTCTGGCATCAGCTCCAGCACCAAGTACATGTTAGCTATAGTGACACAGCACAGCATGTGGATGTAGCTTTTCTTCAACACGAAAGGGCAAAATGTTTCTTGTGTGAGACCAACTCCACTCACGACACTAACCTCACACACCATCACCATTACACCCGTTTCGCACGAATAAACAGTTTCGTCACAGTGTGTGTAATGGTCATAGAACGCATTGCAGTGAAAACTGGTTTATTGCGTATACACCACAAAGCAAAGCTGCAACTGCTCCATTGAAGTGCAACCAACTCCACGTTCAGAGAACACTTCATCACCAAGGAAATTTTCAGTTAGCTTTGAAATGGAAGGCTCTTATATCAACTTTGGCTTTAAATACATGTTCGCTATACGGACTAAACAGCATGTGGATGAGGCTTTTACTCAACATCAATGGGCAGAGAGTTTCTTGTGTGAGACCAACTCCACTCAGGTCACTAACCTCACACACCATCACCATTAGACCCGTTTCGCACGAAAACCCTGTTTGGTCACACTGAGCATATTTGCCATAAAATGCACTGTGTTGAATTTGAGCTTTATGAGAATCCACACAAAGCAAAGCTGCAACTGCTCCATTGAAATGCAACGAACTCCACGTTCAGAGATACCTTCATCGCCAAGGCAATTTTCAGCTAGCCTTGAAATGCAAGGCTCTGGCATCAGCTCCAGCACCAAGAACATGGTAGCTATACGGACACAACACAGCATGTGGATGAGGCTTTTACTCAACACTAAATGGCACAATGTTTCTTGTGTGAGACCAACTCCACTCACGACACTAATCTCATACACTTACACCTTTAGACCCGTTTCGCACGAAAACCCTGTTTCCTAACACTGAGCATATTTGCCATAAAACGCACTGTGTTGAAATTGAGCTTTATGAGAATTCCACACAAAGCAAAGCTGCAACTGCTCCATTGAAATGCGACGAACTCCATGTTCAGAGATACTTCCATCGCCAAGGCAATTTTCAGCTAGCCTTGAAATGCAAGGCTCTGGCATCAGCTCCAGTACCAATTACATGTTAGGTATAGGGACACAGCACAGCATGTGTAGGAGGCGTTCACTCAACACGAAAGGGCACAACGTTTCTTGTGTGAGAACAACTCCACTCAAGTCGCTAACCTCACACACTTACACCATTAGACCCGTTTCGCACGAAAATCCTATTTCGTAACACTGAGCATATTTGCCATAAAACGCACTGTTTTGAATTTGAGCTTTATGAGAATTCCAGACAAAGCAAAGCTGTAACTGCTCCATTGAAATGCAACGAACTCCATGTTCAGAGATACCTTCATCGCCAAGGCAATTTTCAGCTAGCCTTGAAATGCAAGGCTCTGGCATCAGCTCCAGCACCAAGTACATGTTAGCTATAGGGACACAACACAGCATGTGGATGAGGCTTTTACTCAACATCCTTGGGCAGAGAGTTTCTTGTGTGAGACCAACTCCACTCAGGACACTAATCTCACACACCATCACCATTAGACCCATTTCGCACGAAAAACCTGCTTTGTAACTCTGTGCGTATTTGCCATAAAACACACTGTGTGAAATTTGAGCTTTATATGATTCCAGACAAAGCAAAGCTGTAACTGCTCCATTGAAATGCAATGAACTCCACGTTCAGAGATACCTTCATCGCCAAGGCAATTTTCAGCTAGCCTTGAAATGCAGGTCTCTTCCATCAACTTCAGCTTTAAATACATGGTAGCTATACGGACACAACACAGCATGTGGATGAGGCTTTTACTCAACATCAATGGGCAGAGAGTTTCTTGTGTGAGACCAACTCCACTCAGGTCACTAACCTCACACACCATCACCATTAGACCCGTTTCGCACGAAAACCCTATTTCGTAGCACTGAGCATATTTGCCATAAAACGCACTGTGTTGAAATTGAGCTTTATGAGAATTCCACACAAAGCAAAGCTGCAACTGCTCCATTGAAATGCAACGAACTCCATGTTCAGAGATACTTCCATCGCCAAGGCAATTTTCAGCTAGCCTTGAAATGCAAGGCTCTGACATCTGCTCCAGCACCAAGTACATGTTAGCTCTAGGGACACAGCACAGCATGTGGATGAGGCTGTTACTCAAAACGAAAGGCACAATGTTTCTTGTGTGAGACCAACTCCACTCAAGTCGCTCTCACCCACTTACACCATTAGACCCGTTTCGCACGAAAACCCTTTTGGTCACACTGTGCATATTTAGTATTAAAACATACTGTTTTGAATTTGAGCTTTATGAGAATTCCAGACAAAGCAAAGCTGTAACTGCTCCATTGAAATGCAATGAACTCCACGTTCAGAGATACCTTCATCGCCAAGGCAATTTTCAGCTAGCCTTGAAATGCAGGTCTCTTCCATCAACTTCGGCTTTAAATGCATGCAAGCTATACGGACACAACACAGCATGTGGATGAGGCTTTATTCAACACAAAAGGGCACAATGTTTCTTGTGTGTGACCAACTCCACTCAGGTCACTAACCTCACACACCATCACCATTACACCCGTTTCGCACGAAAAGACAGTTTCGTCACAGTGTGTGTAATGGTCATAGAACGCATTGCAGTGAAAACTGGTTTATTACGTATACACCACAAAGCAAAGCTGTAACTGCTCCATTGAAGTGCAACCAACTCCACGTTCAGAGAACACTTCATCACCAAGGAAATTTTCAGTTAGCTTTGAAATGGAAGGTCTCTTCCATCAACTTCGGCTTTAAATACATGGTAGCTATACGGACTAAACAGCATGTGGATGAGGCTTTTACTCAACATCAATGGGCAGAGAGTTTCTTGTGTGAGACCAACTCCACTCAGGTCACTAACCTCACACACCATCACCATTAGACCCGTTTCGCACGAAAACCCTATTTCGTAACACTGAGCATATTTGCCATAAAACGCACTGTGTTGAAATTGAGCTTTATGAGAATTCCACACAAAGCAAAGCTGCAACTGCTCCATTGAAATGCAACGAAATCCACGTTCAGAGATACTTCCACCGCCAAGGCAATTTTCAGCTAGCCTTGAAATGCAGGTCTCTTCCTTCAACTTCAGCTTTAAATGCATGTTAGCTATAGGGACACAACACAGCATGTGGATGAGGCTTTTACTCAACATCAATGGGCAGAGAATTTCTTTTGTGAGACCAACTCCACTCACGACACTAATCTCACACACCATCACAATTAGACCCGTTTCGCACGAAAACCCTGCTTTGTAACTCTGTGCGTATTTGCCATAAAACGCACTGTGTGAAAATTGAGCTTTATACGATTCCAGACAAAGCAAAGCAGTAACTGCTCCATTGAAATGCAATGAACTCCACGTTCAGAGATACCTTCATCGCCAAGGCAATTTTCAGCTAGCCTTGAAATGCAAGGCTGTGGCATCAGCTCCAGCACCAAGTACATGTTAGCTATAGGGACACAACACAGCATGTGGATGAGGCTTTTACTCAACACAAAAGGGCACAATGTTTCTTGTGTGAGACCAACTCCACTCACGACACTAATCTCACACACCATCACCATTAGACCCGTTTCGCACGAAAACCCTGGTTTGTAACTGTGCGTATTTTCCATAAAACGCACTGTGTGAAAATTGAGCTTTATACGATTCCAGACAAAGCAAAGCAGTAACTGCTCCATTGAAATGCAATGAACTCCACGTTCAGAGATACCTTCATCGCCAAGGCAATTTTCAGCTAGCCTTCAAATGCAAGGCTCTGGCATCAGCTCCAGCACCAAGTACATGTTAGCTATAGGGACACAACACAGCATGTGGATGAGGCTTTTACTCAACACAAAAGGGCACAATGTTTCTTGTGTGAGACCAACTCCACTCAGGTCACTAATCTCACACACCATCACCATTAGACCCGTTTCGCATGAAAACCCTGGTTTGTAACTCTGTGCGTATTTGCCATAAAACGCACTGTGTGAAAATTGAGCTTTATACGATTCCAGACAAAGCAAAGCAGTAACTGCTCCATTGAAATGCAATGAACTCCACGTTCAGAGATACCTTCATCGCCAAGGCAATTTTCAGCTAGCCTTGAAATGCAGGTCTCTTCCATCAACTTCAGCTTTAAATACATGGTAGCTATACGGACACAACACAGCATGTGGATGAGGCTTTTACTCAACATCAATGGGCAGAGAGTTTCTTGTGTGAGACCAACTCCACTCAGGTCACTACCTCACACACCATCACCATTAGACCCGTTTCGCACGAAAACCCTATTTCGTAACACTGAGCATATTTGCCATAAAACGCACTGTGTTGAAATTGAGCTTTATGAGAATTCCACACGAAGCAAAGCTGCAACTGCTCCATTGAAATGCAACGAACTCCATGTTCAGAGATACTTCCATCGCCAAGGCAATTTTCAGCTAGCCTTGAAATGCAAGGCTCTGGCATCTGCTCCAGCACCAAGTACATGTTAGCTATAGGGACACAGCACAGCATGTGGATGAGGCTGTTACTCAAAACGAAAGGCACAATGTTTCTTGTGTGAGACCAACTCCACTCAAGTCGCTAACCTCACACACCATCACCATTAGACCCGTTTCGCACGAAAACCCTTTTGGTCACACTGTGCATATTAGTCATAAAAGGCACTGTTTTGAATTTGAGCTTTATGAGAATTCCAGACAAAGCAAAGCTGTAACTGCTCCATTGAAATACAATGAACTCCACGTTCAGAGATACCTTCATCGCCAAGGCAATTTTCAGCTAGCCTTGAAATGCAAGGCTGTGGCATCAGCTCCAGCATCAAGTACATGTTAGCTATAGGGACACAGCATAGCATGTGGATGTAGCTTTTCTTCAACACGAAAGGGCACAATGTTTCTTGTGTGAGACCAACTCCACTCACGACACTAACCTCACACACCATCACCATTAGACCCGTTTCGCACGAAAACCCTGCTTTGTAACTCTGTGCGTATTTGGCATAAAACGCACTGTGTTGAAATTGAGCTTTATGAGAATTCCACACAAAGCAAAGCTGTAACTGCTCCATTGAAATGCAACGAACTCCACGTTCAGAGATACCTTCATCGCCAAGGCAATTTTCAGCTAGCCTTGAAATGCAAGGCTCTGGCATCAGCTCCAGCACCAAGTACATGTTAGCTATAGGGACACAACACAGCATGTGGATGAGGCTTTTACTCAACACTAAATGTCACAATGTTTCTTGTGTGAGACCAACTCCACTCACGACACTAATCTCATACACTTACACCTTTAGACCTGTTTCGCACGAAAACCCTGTTTCGTAACACTGAGCATATTTGCCATAAAACGCACTGTTTTGAAATTGAGCTTTATGAGAATTCCACACAAAACAAAGCTGCAACTGCTCCATTGAAATGCTACGAAATCCATGTTCAGAGATACTTCCATCGCCAAGGCAATTTTCAGCTAGCCATGAAATGCAAGTCTCTGGCATCAGCTCCAGCACCAATTACATGTTAGCTATAGGGACACAGCACAGCATGTGGATGAGGCGTTCACTCAACACGAAAGGGCACAACGTTTCTTGTGTGAGAACAACTCCACTCAAGTCGCTAACCTCACACACTTACACCATTAGACCCGTTTCGCACGAAAACCCTTTTGGTCACACTGTGCATATTTGTCATAAAACGCAGTTTTGAAATTAAGCTTTATGAGAATTCCACACAAAGCAAAGCTGTAACTGCTCCATTGAAATGCAATGAACTCCACGTTCAGAGATACCTTCATCGCCAAGGCAATTTTCAGCTAGCCTTGAAATGCAGGTCTCTTCCATCAACTTCAGCTTTAAATACATGGTAGCTATACGGACACAACACAGCATGTGGATGAGGCTTTTACTCAACATCAATGGGCAGAGAGTTTCTTGTGTGAGACCAACTCCACTCAGGTCACTACCTCACACACCATCACCATTAGACCCGTTTCGCACGAAAACCCTATTTCGTAACACTGAGCATATTTGCCATAAAACGCACTGTGTTGAAATTGAGCTTTATGAGAATTCCACACAAAGCAAAGCAGCAACTGCTCCATTGAAATGCAACGAACTCCATGTTCAGAGATACTTCCATCGCCAAGGCAATTTTCAGCTAGCCTTGAAATGCAAGGCTCTGGCATCTGCTCCAGCACCAAGTACATGTTAGCTATAGGGACACAGCACAGCATGTGGATGAGGCTGTAACTCAAAACGAAAGGCACAATGTTTCTTGTGTGAGACCAACTCCACTCAAGTCGCTAACCTCACACACCATCACCATTAGACCCGTTTCGCACGAAAACCCTTTTGGTCACACTGTGCATATTAGTCATAAAAGGCACTGTTTTGAATTTGAGCTTTATGAGAATTCCAGACAAAGCAAAGCTGTAACTGCTCCATTGAAATACAATGAACTCCACGTTCAGAGATACCTTCATCGCCAAGGCAATTTTCAGCTAGCCTTGAAATGCAAGGCTCTGGCATCAGCTCCAGCACCAAGTACATGTTAGCTATAGGGACACAGCACAGCATGTGGATGTAGCTTTTCTTCAACACGAAAGGGCACAATGTTTCTTGTGTGAGACCAACTCCACTCACGACACTAACCTCACACACCATCACCATTACACCCGTTTCGCACGAATAAACAGTTTCGTCACAGTGTGTGTAATGGTCATAGAACGCATTGCAGTGAAAACTGGTTTATTGCGTATACACCACAAAGCAAAGCTGCAACTGCTCCATTGAAGTGCAACCAACTCCACGTTCAGAGAACACTTCATCACCAAGGAAATTTTCAGTTAGCTTTGCAATGGAAGGCTCTTATATCAACTTTGGCTTTAAATACATGTTCGCTATACGGACTAAACAGCATGTGGATGAGGCTTTTACTCAACATCAATGGGCAGAGAGTTTCTTGTGTGAGACCAACTCCACTCAGGTCACTAACCTCACACACCATCACCATTAGACCCGTTTCGCACGAAAACCCTGTTTGGTCACACTGAGCATATTTGCCATAAAATGCACTGTGTTGAAATTGAGCTTTATGAGAATCCACACAAAGCAAAGCTGCAACTGCTCCATTGAAATGCAACGAACGAAGACTGAAAAAGATGGCCGACTGCAGAGAGCTGGTGTAGGGTGGAGTAGGGAAGGAGGGGAGCCGATCCAGCAGAGAAACAGGCCAGGAGGCGCGAAACTGTAGGGAGAAGAGCGAGAAGGTCACTGGAGTTCACTAAAGCAAGAAGATCTACACAGCGTGAAGGAACAGCCGCAAAAAGTAGGAAAGAAAATACAGCACGCCGCGAGAAACCTGGTGAGTCACGATCCCAGGCAGGGGGAAGGCGGCAGAGGCTCAATCGCCCCAGGGAAAACAGAGGCGGCTGGAAGGATAGGCGCCCACACCGACAGGGGCACCAGTCCCCTGGAAGGCAGGAGCCCCCAGAGGAGGCTACTGGACTGATCATTGGGTGCATTATCCCTGCAGAAGTGGAGGAAAAGCTGGGGAGATTTCCCAGAGGCTTGCCTACCCGCTGCTCAGCGGCTCTGGGAGAGTGCAGAGGGAACAGGAGCAGCACTGTGGGACTGGGGCTCAGAGATCCCCATATCGGCTCCGAGCTGTGGACTGGCTGCGGGAGAGTCAGTGGATCCTGTTGCTGGACTCGCCCTGAGCCCCAGAGGCTGGGCAACGCTCGACAGGGCCTCAGGTCCTGGGCAGAGGAGCAGACTAGTGGGGGCACGTCGCACCTAAAGGGCTCTGTGCCTCTCAGAGATCCGCTTCCATCCTTGAGAGAGTGCAGCTGAGGAAGTGGCTTCTTCAGGGCGGAGTCCCCAGCTGGGCTCAGCTAGAGAGGCCAGACCGGAGCGGGCTCAGCTGAACTGGCCGGACAGGTTTTCCCAGCAGGAGCCCGCTCGGAAAGACCTGCCTGTGGTGTTGCAGCCCTCAGCGGAGCAGCGCTTCCGAGTTTGGCACTGGGGCCGCGGAGATCTCCAGCCCAGCACAGGCCGGGGTTGGGGATTTTAGCCTCCGAGCAGCAGGAGCCCTTGCTGTGCTAACCTCAAGCCCTGAAGGAGAGTCTCGGCTCAGCACTGAGGCAGAGACCCCCGCTGTATTAGCCTTGTGACCCAAAGCCCAGGCGCGGCTCAGCAGAGTGAATCTGTAGGGAACTGCCTTTGAGAGGGAGCCACAGGGGAAGGGGCCTGGCACTAGGGCTGGCCCACAAAGCCTCCTGACCCAACTCGGGGCTGTGATCTACAGACCCTGAAAGCAGCTGGTGACTCAGGCAGTAAGCCCTGCTGGGCTCAGCCGGAGACCCCAAACCAGAGCCGGCTCAGCTGAATCACCGCTAAAATCTCAAAACAACAAGAAGTAAAAACACAATGAGGAGAAGTATCAGAAAAAGCAATGACCCAGAGGAAAGATCAAGCACTCCCTCCCAATACAACCAAAAACTAATCCCATTATCTGAGATGCAAGATGAAGACATAGAGGAACTATCAGATAAGGACTTTAAGAAGCTAATGATGAAATTCGTCAGAGAGAGTGAAAAGCGCTGGGAAGAGTCTAAGGCATTCGAAAACCATATCACTGCAGAAATAAATCAAGTCAAAAAGGGAATCCTTGATATAGAGAACAAAATTGAAAGCCTAACCAACAGAATGAACACAGCAGAAGACAGAATATCAGAATTGGAAGACAATCAGAATGAAAGGCAGCAGCTCATCAAACAGTTGGAGACAAATCTAGAGAAAGCCAATAGGTCCATACAGGAAATGAAAGACAACCTCAAAAAATCAAATATTAGAATAATAGGCCTTCCCGAAGGAGTGGAAAAGGAGACAGGCTTGCAACGAGTGCTCAATGAGATAATACAGGAGAACTTCCAGAATACTGGAAATATAAATCTAGCACAAATCCAGGAAGGACAAAGAACCCCCAGTAGATACGACCCAAACAAATTGTCTCCCAGACATGTGGTCCTCAAGCTACCTTCAAGTGAATACAAGGAAACCATTCTAAGACAAGTAAGAAAAAAGGATAAGATTACTTTCAGGGGAAGGGAAATCAGGATCACAGCCGACCTATCAGAAGAAACGCTCCAAGCAAGGAGAGAATGGGGTAAAACCTATCAAATCCTGAAACAAAACAACTGCCAACCAAGAATAATGTACCCAGCAAAGCTCTCATTTATATTTGAGAATGAAATCAAATACTTCAACAGTAAAGAGAAACTCGAAGAATACATCAACACGAAACCAGCTCTGGAAAATCTCCTCAGGAAGGTGCTAAACCCAGAAAGAAAAAATACAAACCAAAATCAAAGATGGCAAATGGGAAGACCTCCCCACTAAAATCCATACAAGAAAAGTCAACCAATCAAAAACTCTAATAGTCGCAAATACACACTTGCACACTTACACTCATGGCAGCCCAAAACCAATTCCTCTCAATATTATCTCTAAACACAAATGGCTTAAACTCACCAATCAAAAGGCATAGATTAACGGAATGGATCATCAAACAGCACCCAACTATATGTTGCCTACAAGAGACACATCTAACCAGAAAATCCTGTAAGAAATTTAAAGTGAAAGGATGGAAAAAGACATTTCATGCCAATGGACGAGAAAAAAAGGCTGGTGTAGCTGTTCTAATCTCAGATGACCTAGACTTCAAGCTGACAGACATCAAAAAGGACAGAGAAGGACATTATATATTGGTGAAGGGACTGATCCATCAAGAAGTAATTACAATCGTGAACATATATGCACCTAATTCCAATGCACCTAGCTTCGTGAAGCAACTACTTACAGACTTAAGGGGAGACATAGATACACACACAATAATAGTGGGCGATCTTAACACCCCGCTAACAACTATAGACAGATCAACAAAACAAAAACTCAACAAAGAAACAACAGAGCTCGTACAAACATTAGAACAACTGGACTTGGTAGACATTTATAGAATTTTTTATCCTAAGACCACAGATTATACATTTTTTTCAGCAGTACATGGCACCTTCTCCAGGATCGACCACATGATAGGACACAAAGCAAATCTAAATAACTTCAAAAAGATAGAAATCATACCATGTACCCTCTCAGACCACCATGGAATGAAACTGGAAATCAGCAATTCAAAATGCCCAAGGAAATATAGAAACTCTTGGAGGTTGAACAATATGCTATTGAACGAACAATGGGTCAGGGAAGAAATTAAAGATGAGATCAAAAAATTTATGGAAACCAATGAAAACTCTGATACAACATTCCAAAACTTGTGGGACACTGCCAAAGCAGTGCTACGGGGTAAACTCATCGCAATTGGAGCTCATGTCAAGGCCCAAGAGAGGCGCCAAATACAGGAACTAACCACACACCTCCAGGAATTGGAAAAGCAGCAGCAGATGAGCCCCACACACAACAGGAAACAAGAAATCATCAAAACAAGGGAGGAAATCAACCAGATAGAAATAAAAAAAACCATACACAAAATCAACAAATCAAAAAGCTGGTTTTTTGAAAAGATAAACAAAATAGACACCCCGCTGGCCCGACTGACAAAGAAAAAACAAGAGAAAGCAAGAATTAACAGCATCAAAGATGAAAAAGGCAACATAACAACAGACATTACAACCATTAAGAACATAATCAGAAATTACTACAAAGCACTGTACTCCAACAAATCAGAAGACCACCAAGAAATGGAAAAGTTCTTAGACTCACACAACCTGCCAAAACTTAGCCCAGAGGCAACAATCAACCTGAACAAACCCATAACTGAAGCAGAGATTGAATCAGTGATTAAAGACCTCCCAACAAAGAAAAGCCCAGGCCCAGACGGCTTCACTCCAGAATTCTACAAAACATTCCGAACAGAACTAACCCCAATCCTCTACAAACTCTTCAAAACAATAGAAAAGGAAGCAACCCTTCCAAACTCATTCTATGAAGCCAACATTACCTTAATCCCAAAACCGGGCAGAGATCCTACAGAGAAGGAAAACTACAGACCTATCTCTTTGATGAACATTGATGCTAAGATTCTCAACAAAATCCTAGCCAACAGAATTCAAAAACACATCAGACAGATCATTCATCCAGATCAAGTAGGATTCATCCCTGGAATGCAGGGATGGTTCAACATTCGCAAATCCATAAATGTGATACACCACATCCAAAAACTGAAAAACAAGAATCACATGATAGTATCAATAGATGCAGAAAAAGCTTTCGACAAAATCCAGCACAACTTCCTGCTAAAGACCCTAACCAAGGTAGGCATAGATGGAAAAATCCACAACATAATCAAAGCAATATATGAAAAACCCAATGCCAGCATCATACTGAATGGAGAAAAATTGGAACCCTTCCCACTGAGATCTGGAACAAGACAGGGATGTCCGCTTTCTCCGCTGCTATTCAACATAGTTCTAGAGGTACTCGCTGAGGCCATAAGACAAGAAAAAGAAATCAAAGGAATCCAAATGGGAAATGAAGAAGTCAAGCTTTCACTATATGCAGATGACATGATTCTTTATATGGAAGAGCCAAAAGGCTCAACACAGAGACTACTAGAACTTATACGAGAGCCTGGTACTGGCACAAAGATAGAGAGGAAGATCAATGGAGCAGAATAGAAACACCAGATGGGAACCCACACAAATACAGCCAAATAATCTTTGACAAAAAGACAAACGACAACCCAGGCAAATGGGAAGGTCTGTTCAATAAATGCTGTTGGGACAACTGGTTGATAGCCTGCAGAAACAAAAAGATAGACCCACATCTCTCACCATATACTAAGATCAAATCCAAATGGATAAAAGATTTAAACCTACATCCAGAAACCTTCAAACTTTTGGAAGAAAATGTTGGAAACACACTGGAACACTTAGGGGTAGGCCCTCACTTCCTAAAAAAGACTCCAAATGCAGTAGAAATCAAGACCAAAATAAACAAGTGGGACCTCATCAAACTAAGAAGCTTCTGTACAGCTAGAGAAACAATCAACAAAGTAAAAAGGCAACCCACAGAATGGGAGAAGATCTTCGCACACGACTTAGGTGATAGAGGGCTGATCTCCAGAATATACAAAGAGCTACAAAACAACCAAAATGTCAAAACAAACAAGCCACTCAAGAAATGGGCACGGGAAATGGGCAAACACTTCACAAAGGAACAAACCCAAATGGCAAATAAACATATGAAAAAATGCTCAAGTTCCCTGGCAATAAGGGAAATCCAAATTAAAACATCAATGAGGTACCACCTAACGCCAGTAAGACTGGCCCACATGAATAAAAGCACCAACAACACTTGTTGGCGAGGTTGCGGGGAAAAGGGAACCCTACTCCACTGCTGGTGGGGCTGCAGGCTGGTACAGCCTCTATGGAAATCAGTATGGAGAACATTCAAGCAACTCAAATTCAACATACCGTATGACCCAGCAATAGCACTCCTAGGAATATATCCAGAACACTTGTTTTATGAGAAACCAACATGCACTCCTATGTTCATAGCAGCACAATCAGTAATTGCAAAAACATGGAAGCAGCCAAAATGCCCATCAACAGAGGATTGGATAAGAAAGCTATGGTTCATCTACTCCATGGAATACTACTCAGCTATTAAAAAAAACAAAATGCAGTTCTTTGTGGCCAAATGGGCCAAACTGGAAACCATAATGCTAAGGGAAATGAGCCAATCCCAAAAGGTTAAATACCACATGTTTGCCTTAATTTGATATGATGTTATGTATAACAAGTTATGTTATGAATGTTATATGTTGTGTATAAACCAAAATTGAAATGTCAATGAGGTGGTCACAGAAGGTGGATAAGAAATCGCATTTACTTTTACCATATTGGTTACTCATTACTATGTCAATTAATTCCATAATGATGTAAATTTTTGCTGATGGTATGTTGGAGCTTTTAATTGATCGGGATGATACTCTGCTGGCTCTGTCTTCAGACCAGAGAGGGTATACCTAAGAAGCCGTTGAACTTGACTAGACAATAAGATGTTGGACTCTATGTTTGGTATATGCTTGCAATGGGGGAATCTCAACTGAACTTGAACTGTGGTTATGCAACAAGGTGGAGGAATCCACCATGGTGGGAGGGTTTGGGGAGGGGTGGGGAGAATCCCAGTACCTATGAAACTGTGTCACATAATACAATGTAATTAATGAATTTAAAATAAAATTAAAAAAAAAAAAAAAAAAGAAATGCAACGAACTCCACGTTCAGAGATACCTTCATCGCCAAGGCAATTTTCAGCTAGCCTTGAAATGCAAGGCTCTGGCATCAGCTCCAGCACCAAGAACATGGTAGCTATACGGACACAACACAGCATGTGGATGAGGCTTTTACTCAACACTAAATGGCACAATGTTTCTTGTGTGAGACCAACTCCACTCACGACACTAATCTCATACACTTACACCTTTAGACCCGTTTCGCACGAAAACCCTGTTTCCTAACACTGAGCATATTTGCCATAAAACGCACTGTGTTGAAATTGAGCTTTATGAGAATTCCACACAAAGCAAAGCTGCAACTGCTCCATTGAAATGCTACGAAATCCATGTTCAGAGATACTTCCATCGCCAAGGCAATTTTCAGCTAGCCTTGAAATGCAAGGCTCTGGCATCAGCTCCAGCACCAAGTACATGTTAGCTATATGGACACAGCACAGCATGTGGATGAGGCTTTCACTCAACACGAAAGGGCACAACGTTTCTTGTGTGAGAACAACTCCACTCAAGTCGCTAACCTCACACACTTACACCATTAGACCCGTTTCGCACGAAAACCCTATTTCGTAACACTGAGCATATTTGCCATAAAACGCACTGTTTTGAATTTGAGCTTTATGAGAATTCCAGACAAAGCAAAGCGGTAACTGCTCCATTGAAATGCAATGAACTCCACGTTCAGAGATACCTTCATCGCCAAGGCAATTTTCAGCTAGCCTTGAAATGCAAGGCTCTGGCATCAGCTCCAGCACCAAGTACATGTTAGCTATAGGGACACAACACAGCATGTGGATGAGGCGTTCACTCAACATCAATGGGCAGAGAGTTTCTTGTGTGAGACCAACTCCACTCACGACACTAATCTCACACACCATCACCATTAGACCCATTTCGCACGAAAAACCTGCTTTGTAACTCTGTGCGTATTTGCCATAAAACACACTGTGTGAAATTTGAGCTTTATACGATTCCAGACAAAGCAAAGCTGTAACTGCTCCATTGAAATGCAATGAACTCCACGTTCAGAGATACCTTCATCGCCAAGGCAATTTTCAGCTAGCCTTGAAATGCAGGTCTCTTCCATCAACTTCAGCTTTAAATACATGGTAGCTATACGGACACAACACAGCATGTGGATGAGGCTTTTACTCAACATCAATGGGCAGAGAGTTTCTTGTGTGAGACCAACTCCACTCAGGTCACTAACCTCACACACCATCACCATTAGACCCGTTTCGCACGAAAACCCTATTTCGTAACACTGAGCATATTTGCCATAAAACGCACTGTGTTGAAATTGAGCTTTATGAGAATTCCACACAAAGCAAAGCTGCAACTGCTCCATTGAAATGCAACGAACTCCATGTTCAGAGATACTTCCATCGCCAAGGCAATTTTCAGCTAGCCTTGAAATGCAAGGCTCTGGCATCTGCTCCAGCACCAAGTACATGTTAGCTCTAGGGACACAGCACAGCATGTGGATGAGGCTGTTACTCAAAACGAAAGGCACAATGTTTCTTGTGTGAGACCAACTCCACTCAAGTCGCTCTCACCCACTTACACCATTAGACCCGTTTCGCACGAAAACCCTTTTGGTCACACTGTGCATATTAGTATTAAAACGCACTGTTTTGAATTTGAGCTTTATGAGAATTCCAGACAAAGCAAAGCTGTAACTGCTCCATTGAAATGCAATGAACTCCACGTTCAGAGATACCTTCATCGCCAAGGCAATTTTCAGCTAGCCTTGAAATGCAGGTCTCTTCCATCAACTTCGGCTTTAAATGCATGCAAGCTATACGGACACAACACAGCATGTGGATGAGGCTTTATTCAACACAAAAGGGCACAATGTTTCTTGTGTGTGACCAACTCCACTCAGGTCACTAACCTCACACACCATCACCATTACACCCGTTTCGCACGAAAAGACAGTTTCGTCACAGTGTGTGTAATGGTCATAGAACGCATTGCAGTGAAAACTGGTTTATTGCGTATACACCACAAAGCAAAGCTGTAACTGCTCCATTGAAGTGCAACCAACTCCACGTTCAGAGAACACTTCATCACCAAGGAAATTTTCAGTTAGCTTTGAAATGGAAGGTCTCTTCCATCAACTTCGGCTTTAAATACATGTTCGCTATACGGACTAAACAGCATGTGGATGAGGCTTTTACTCAACATCAATGGGCAGAGAGTTTCTTGTGTGAGACCAACTCCACTCAGGTCACTAATCTCACACACCTACCCCATTAGACCCGTTTCGCACGAAAACCCTGTTTGGTCACACTGTGCATATTTGCCATAAAACGCACTGTGTTGAAATTGAGCTTTATGAGAATTCCACACAAAGCAAAGCTGCAACTGCTCCATTGAAATGCAACGAAATCCACGTTCAGAGATACTTCCACCGCCAAGGCAATTTTCAGCTAGCCTTGAAATGCAGGTCTCTTCCTTCAACTTCAGCTTTAAATGCATGTTAGCTATAGGGACACAACACAGCATGTGGATGAGGCTTTTACTCATATCAATGGGCAGAGAATTTCTTTTGTGAGACCAACTCCACTCACGACACTAATCTCACACACCATCACAATTAGACCCGTTTCGCACGAAAACCCTGCTTTGTAACTCTGTGCGTATTTGCCATAAAACGCACTGTGTGAAAATTGAGCTTTATACGATTCCAGACAAAGCAAAGCAGTAACTGCTCCATTGAAATGCAATGAACTCCACGTTCAGAGATACCTTCATCGCCAAGGCAATTTTCAGCTAGCCTTGAAATGCAAGGCTGTGGCATCAGCTCCAGCACCAAGTACATGTTAGCTATAGGGACACAACACAGCATGTGGATGAGGCTTTTACTCAACACAAAAGGGCACAATGTTTCTTGTGTGAGACCAACTCCACTCACGACACTAATCTCACACACCATCACCATTAGACCCGTTTCGCACGAAAACCCTGGTTTGTAACTGTGCGTATTTTCCATAAAACGCACTGTGTGAAAATTGAGCTTTATACGATTCCAGACAAAGCAAAGCAGTAACTGCTCCATTGAAATGCAATGAACTCCACGTT
This sequence comes from Ochotona princeps, assembly GCF_030435755.1. Taxonomy (NCBI): domain Eukaryota; kingdom Metazoa; phylum Chordata; class Mammalia; order Lagomorpha; family Ochotonidae; genus Ochotona; species Ochotona princeps. The sequence goes on from NW_026698337.1 coordinate 159,786, forward strand.
CAGAGATACCTTCATCGCCAAGGCAATTTTCAGCTAGCCTTGAAATGCAAGGCTCTGGCATCAGCTCCAGCACCAAGTACATGTTAGCTATAGGGACACAACACAGCATGTGGATGAGGCTTTTACTCAACACAAAAGGGCACAATGTTTCTTGTGTGAGACCAACTCCACTCAGGTCACTAATCTCACACACCATCACCATTAGACCCGTTTCGCACGAAAACCCTGGTTTGTAACTCTGTGCGTATTTGCCATAAAAGGCACTGTGTGAAAATTGAGCTTTATACGATTCCAGACAAAGCAAAGCAGTAACTGCTCCATTGAAATGCAATGAACTCCACGTTCAGAGATACCTTCATCGCCAAGGCAATTTTCAGCTAGCCTTGAAATGCAGGTCTCTTCCATCAACTTCAGCTTTAAATACATGGTAGCTATACGGACACAACACAGCATGTGGATGAGGCTTTTACTCAACATCAATGGGCAGAGAGTTTCTTGTGTGAGACCAACTCCACTCAGGTCACTACCTCACACACCATCACCATTAGACCCGTTTCGCACGAAAACCCTATTTCGTAACACTGAGCATATTTGCCATAAAACGCACTGTGTTGAAATTGAGCTTTATGAGAATTCCACACGAAGCAAAGCTGCAACTGCTCCACTGAAATGCAACGAACTCCATGTTCAGAGATACTTCCATCGCCAAGGCAATTTTCAGCTAGCCTTGAAATGCAAGGCTCTGGCATCTGCTCCAGCACCAAGTACATGTTAGCTCTAGGGACACAGCACAGCATGTGGATGAGGCTGTTACTCAAAACGAAAGGCACAATGTTTCTTGTGTGAGACCAACTCCACTCAAGTCGCTAACCTCACACACCATCACCATTAGACCCGTTTCGCACGAAAACCCTTTTGGTCACACTGTGCATATTAGTCATAAAAGGCACTGTTTTGAATTTGAGCTTTATGAGAATTCCAGACAAAGCAAAGCTGTAACTGCTCCATTGAAATACAATGAACTCCACGTTCAGAGATACCTTCATCGCCAAGGCAATTTTCAGCTAGCCTTGAAATGCAAGGCTCTGGCATCAGCTCCAGCATCAAGTACATGTTAGCTATAGGGACACAGCATAGCATGTGGATGTAGCTTTTCTTCAACACGAAAGGGCACAATGTTTCTTGTGTGAGACCAACTCCACTCACGACACTAACCTCACACACCATCACCATTAGACCCGTTTCGCACGAAAACCCTGCTTTGTAACTCTGTGCGTATTTGGCATAAAACGCACTGTGTTGAAATTGAGCTTTATGAGAATTCCACACAAAGCAAAGCTGTAACTGCTCCATTGAAATGCAACGAACTCCACGTTCAGAGATACCTTCATCGCCAAGGCAATTTTCAGCTAGCCTTGAAATGCAAGGCTCTGGCATCAGCTCCAGCACCAAGTACATGTTAGCTATAGGGACACAACACAGCATGTGGATGAGGCTTTTACTCAACACTAAATGTCACAATGTTTCTTGTGTGAGACCAACTCCACTCACGACACTAATCTCATACACTTACACCTTTAGACCTGTTTCGCACGAAAACCCTGTTTCGTAACACTGAGCATATTTGCCATAAAACGCACTGTGTTGAAATTGAGCTTTATGAGAATTCCACACAAAGCAAAGCTGCAACTGCTCCATTGAAATGCAACGAAATCCACGTTCAGAGATACTTCCAACGCCAAGGCAATTTTCAGCTAGCCTTGAAATGCAGGTCTCTTCCTTCAACTTCAGCTTTAAATGCATGTTAGCTATAGGGACACAACACAGCATGTGGATGAGGCTTTTACTCAACATCAATGGGCAGAGAGTTTCTTGTGTGAGACCAACTCCACTCAGGTCACTAACCTCACACACTTACACCATTAGACCCGTTTCGCACGAAAACCCTATTTCGTAACACTGAGCATATTTGCCATAAAATGCACTGTGTTGAAATTGAGCTTTATGAGAATTCCACACAAAGCAAAGCTGCAACTGCTCCATTGAAATGCAACGAAATCCATGTTCAGAGATACTTCCATCACCAAGGCAATTTTCAGCTAGCCTTGAAATGCAGGTCTCTTCCTTCAACTTCAGCTTTAAATGCATGTTAGCTATAGGGACACAGCACAGCATGTGGATGAGGCTGTTACTCAAAATGAAAGGCACAATGTTTCTTGTGTGAGACCAACTCCACTCAAGTCGCTAACCTCACACACCATCACCATTAGACCCGTTTCGCACGAAAACCCTGCTTTGTAACTCTGTGCATATTTGGCATAAAACACACTGTGTTGAAATTGAGCTTTATGAGAATTCCACAAAAAGCAAAGCTGTAACTGCTCCATTGAAATGCAACGAACTCCACGTTCAGAGATACCTTCATCTCCAAGGCAATTTTCAGCTAGCCTTGAAATGCAAGGCTCTGGCATCAGCTCCAGCACCAAGTACATGTTAGCTATAGGGACACAACACAGCATGTGGATAAGGCTTTTACTCAACAATAAATGGCACAATGTTTCTTGTGTGAGACCAACTCCACTCACGACACTAATCTCATACACTTACACTTTTAGACCCGTTTCGCACGAAAACCCTGTTTCCTATCACTGAGCATATTTGCCATAAAACGCACTGTGTTGAAATTGAGCTTTATGAGAATTCCACACAAAACAAAGCTGCAACTGCTCCATTGAAATGCTACGAAATCCATGTTCAGAGATACTTCCATCGCCAAGGCAATTTTCAGCTAGCCTTGAAATGCAAGTCTCTGGCATCAGCTCCAGCACCAATTACATGTTAGCTATAGGGACACAGCACAGCATGTGGATGAGGCGTTCACTCAACACGAAAGGGCACAACGTTTCTTGTGTGAGAACAACTCCACTCAAGTCGCTAACCTCACACACTTACACCATTAGACCCGTTTCGCACGAAAACCCTTTTGGTCACACTGTGCATATTTGTCATAAAACGCACTGTTTTGAAATTAAGCTTTATGAGAATTCCACACAAAGCAAAGCTGTAACTGCTCCATTGAAATGCAACGAACTCCACGTTCAGAGATACTTCCATCGCCAAGGCAATTTTCAGCTAGCCTTGAAATGCAGGTCTCTTCCTTCAACTTCAGCTTTAAATGCATGTTAGCTATAGGGACACAACACAGCATGTGGATGAGGCTTTTACTCAACATCAATGGGCAGAGAGTTTCTTTTGTGAGACCAACTCCACTCACGACACTAATCTCACACACCATCACCATTAGACCCGTTTCGCACGAAAACCCTGCTTTGTAACTCTGTGCGTATTTGCCATAAAACGCACTGTGTGAAAATTGAGCTTTATACGATTCCAGACAAAGCAAAGCAGGAACTGCTCCATTGAAATGCAATGAACTCCACGTTCAGAGATACCTTCATCGCCAAGGCAATTTTCAGCTAGCCTTGAAATGCAAGGCTCTGGCATCAGCTCCAGCACCAAGTACATGTTAGCTATAGGGACACAGCACAGCATGTGGATGAGGCTTTTACTCAACACAAAAGGGCACAATGTTTCTTGTGTGAGACCAACTCCACTCACGACACTAATCTCACACACCATCACCATTAGACCCGTTTCGCACGAAAACCCTGCTTTGTAACTCTGTGCGTATTTGCCATAAAACGCACTGTGTGAAAATTGAGCTTTATACGATTCCAGACAAAGCAAAGCAGTAACTGCTCCATTGAAATGCAATGAACTCCACGTTCAGAGATACCTTCATCGCCAAGGCAATTTTCAGCTAGCCTTGAAATGCAGGTCTCTTCCATCAACTTCAGCTTTAAATACATGGTAGCTATACGGACACAACACAGCATGTGGATGAGGCTTTTACTCAACATCAATGGGCAGAGAGTTTCTTGTGTGAGACCAACTCCACTCAGGTCACTAACCTCACACACCATCACCATTAGACCCGTTTCGCACGAAAACCCTATTTCGTAACACTGAGCATATTTGCCATAAAACGCACTGTGTTGAAATTGAGCTTTATGAGAATTCCACACAAAGCAAAGCTGCAACTGCTCCATTGAAATGCAACGAACTCCATGTTCAGAGATACTTCCATCGCCAAGGCAATTTTCAGCTAGCCTTGAAATGCAAGGCTCTGGCATCTGCTCCAGCACCAAGTACATGTTAGCTCTAGGGACACAGCACAGCATGTGGATGAGGCTGTTACTCAAAACGAAAGGCACAATGTTTCTTGTGTGAGACCAACTCCACTCAAGTCGCTAACCTCACACACCATCACCATTAGACCCGTTTCGCACGAAAACCCTTTTGGTCACACTGTGCATATTAGTCATAAAAGGCACTGTTTTGAATTTGAGCTTTATGAGAATTCCAGACAAAGCAAAGCTGTAACTGCTCCATTGAAATACAATGAACTCCACGTTCAGAGATACCTTCATCGCCAAGGCAATTTTCAGCTAGCCTTGAAATGCAAGGCTCTGGCATCAGCTCCAGCACCAAGTACATGTTAGCTATAGGGACACAGCACAGCATGTGGATGTAGCTTTTCTTCAACACGAAAGGGCACAATGTTTCTTGTGTGAGACCAACTCCAATCAAGTCACTAACCTCACACACCATCACCATTACACCCGTTTCGCACGAAAAAACAGTTTCGTCACAGTGTGTGTAATGGTCATAGAATGCATTGCAGTGAAAACTGGTTTATTGCGTATACACCACAAAGCAAAGCTGCAACTGCTCCATTGAAGTGCAACCAACTCCACGTTCAGAGAACACTTCATCACCAAGGAAATTTTCAGTTAGCTTTGAAATGGAAGGCTCTTACATCAACTTCGGCTTTAAATACATGTTCGCTATACGGACTAAACAGCATGTGGATGAGGCTTTTACTCAACATCAATGGGCAGAGAGTTTCTTGTGTGAGACCAACTCCACTCAGGTCACTAACCTCACACACCATCACCATTGCACCCGTTTCGCACGAAAACCCTGTTTGGTCACACTGAGCATATTTGCCATAAAATGCACTGTGTTGAAATTGAGCTTTATGAGAATCCACACAAAGCAAAGCTGCAACTGCTCCATTGAAATGCAACGAACTCCACGTTCAGAGATACCTTCATCGCCAAGGCAATTTTCAGCTAGCCTTGAAATGCAAGGCTCTGGCATCAGCTCCAGCACCAAGAACATGGTAGCTATACGGACACAACACAGCATGTGGATGAGGCTTTTACTCAACACTAAATGGCACAATGTTTCTTGTGTGAGACCAACTCCACTCACGACACTAATCTCATACACTTACACCTTTAGACCCGTTTCGCACGAAAACCCTGTTTCGTAACACTGAGCATATTTGCCATAAAACGCACTGTGTTGAAATTGAGCTTTATGAGAATTCCACACAAAGCAAAGCTGCAACTGCTCCATTGAAATGCGACGAACTCCATGTTCAGAGATACTTCCATCGCCAAGGCAATTTTCAGCTAGCCTTGAAATGCAAGGCTCTGGCATCAGCTCCAGCACCAATTACATGTTAGCTATAGGGACACAGCACAGCATGTGGAGGAGGCGTTCACTCAACACGAAAGGGCACAACGTTTCTTGTGTGAGAACAACTCCACTCAAGTCGCTAACCTCACACACTTACACCATTAGACCCGTTTCGCACGAAAACCCTATTTCGTAACACTGAGCATATTTGCCATAAAACGCACTGTTTTGAATTTGAGCTTTATGAGAATTCCAGACAAAGCAAAGCTGTAACTGCTCCATTGAAATGCAATGAACTCCACGTTCAGAGATACCTTCATCGCCAAGGCAATTTTCAGCTAGCCTTGAAATGCAAGGCTCTGGCATCAGCTCCAGCACCAAGTACATGTTAGCTATAGGGACACAACACAGCATGTGGATGAGGCTTTTACTCAACATCAATGGGCAGAGAGTTTCTTGTGTGAGACCAACTCCACTCACGACACTAATCTCACACACCATCACCATTAGACCCATTTCGCACGAAAAACCTGCTTTGTAACTCTGTGCGTATTTGCCATAAAACACACTGTGTGAAATTTGAGCTTTATATGATTCCAGACAAAGCAAAGCAGTAACTGCTCCATTGAAATGCAATGAACTCCACGTTCAGAGATACCTTCATCGCCAAGGCAATTTTCAGCTAGCCTTGAAATGCAGGTCTCTTCCATCAACTTCGGCTTTAAATGCATGCAAGCTATACGGACACAACACAGCATGTGGATGAGGCTTTATTCAACACAAAAGGGCACAATGTTTCTTCTGTTTGACCAACTCCACTCAGGTCACTAACCTCACACACCATCACCCTTACACCCGTTTCGCACGAAAAGACAGTTTCGTCACAGTGTGTGTAATGGTCATAGAACGCATTGCAGTGAAAACTGGTTTATTGCGTATACACCACAAAGCAAAGCTGTAACTGCTCCATTGAAGTGCAACCAACTCCACGTTCAGAGAACACTTCATCACCAAGGCAATTTTCAGTTAGCTTTGAAATGGAAGGTCTCTTCCATCAACTTCGGCTTTAAATACATGTTCGCTATACGGACTAAACAGCATGTGGATGAGGCTTTTACTCAACGTCAATGGGCAGAGAGTTTCTTGTGTGAGACCAACTCCACTCAGGTCACTAACCTCACACACCATCACCATTAGACCCGTTTCGCACGAAAACCCTATTTCGTAACACTGAGCATATTTGCCATAAAACGCACTGTGTTGAAATTGAGCTTTATGAGAATTCCACACAAAGCAAAGCTGCAACTGCTCCATTGAAATGCAACGAAATCCACGTTCAGAGATACTTCCAACGCCAAGGCAATTTTCAGCTAGCCTTGAAATGCAGGTCTCTTCCTTCAACTTCAGCTTTAAATGCATGTTAGCTATAGGGACACAACACAGCATGTGGATGAGGCTTTTACTCAACATCAATGGGCAGAGAGTTTCTTGTGTGAGACCAACTCCACTCAGGTCACTAACCTCACACACTTACACCATTAGACCCGTTTCGCACGAAAACCCTATTTCGTAACACTGAGCATATTTGCCATAAAATGCACTGTGTTGAAATTGAGCTTTATGAGAATTCCACACAAAGCAAAGCTGCAACTGCTCCATTGAAATGCAACGAAATCCATGTTCAGAGATACTTCCATCACCAAGGCAATTTTCAGCTAGCCTTGAAATGCAAGGCTCTGGCATCTGCTCCAGCACCAAGTACATGTTAGCTATAGGGACACAGCACAGCATGTGGATGAGGCTGTTACTCAAAATGAAAGGCACAATGTTTCTTGTGTGAGACCAACTCCACTCAAGTCGCTAACCTCACACACCATCACCATTAGACCCGTTTCGCACGAAAACCCTTTTGGTCACACTGTGCATATTAGTCATAAAACGCACTGTTTTGAATTTGAGCTTTATGAGAATTCCAGACAAAGCAAAGCTGTAACTGCTCCATTGAAATACAATGAACTCCACGTTCAGAGAACACTTCATCACCAAGGTAATTTTCAGCTAGCCTTGAAATGCAAGGCTCTGGCATCAGCTCCAGCACCAAGTACATGTTAGCTACAGGGACACAGCACAGCATGTGGATGTAGCTTTTCTCAACACGAAAGGGCACAATGTTTCTTGTGTGAGACCAACTCCAATCAAGTCACTAACCTCACACACCATCACCATTAGACCCGTTTCGCACGAAAACCCTGCTTTGTAACTCTGTGCGTATTTGGCATAAAACACAGTGTGTTGAAATTGAGCTTTATGAGAATTCCACAAAAAGCAAAGCTGTAACTGCTCCATTGAAATGCAACGAACTCCACGTTCAGAGATACCTTCATCTCCAAGGCAATTTTCAGCTAGCCTTGAAATGCAAGGCTCTGGCATCAGCTCCAGCACCAAGTACATGTTAGCTATAGGGACACAACACAGCATGTGGATAAGGCTTTTACTCAACAATAAATGGCACAATGTTTCTTGTGTGAGACCAACTCCACTCACGACACTAATCTCATACACTTACACTTTTAGACCCGTTTCGCACGAAAACCCTGTTTCCTATCACTGAGCATATTTGCCATAAAACGCACTGTGTTGAAATTGAGCTTTATGAGAATTCCACACAAAACAAAGCTGCAACTGCTCCATTGAAATGCTACGAAATCCATGTTCAGAGATACTTCCATCGCCAAGGCAATTTTCAGCTAGCCTTGAAATGCAAGTCTCTGGCATCAGCTCCAGCACCAATTACATGTTAGCTATAGGGACACAGCACAGCATGTGGATGAGGCGTTCACTCAACACGAAAGGGCACAACGTTTCTTGTGTGAGAACAACTCCACTCAAGTCGCTAACCTCACACACTTACACCATTAGACCCGTTTCGCACGAAAACCCTTTTGGTCACACTATGCATATTTGTGATAAAACGCACTGTTTTGAAATTAAGCTTTATGAGAATTCCAGACAAAGCAAAGCTGTAACTGCTCCATTGAAATGCAACGAACTCCACGTTCAGAGATACTTCCATCGCCAAGGCAATTTTCAGCTAGCCTTGAAATGCAGGTCTCTTCCTTCAACTTCAGCTTTAAATGCATGTTAGCTATAGGGACACAACACAGCATGTGGATGAGGCTTTTACTCAACACAAAAGGGCACAATGTTTCTTGTGAGAGACCAACTCCACTCAGGTCACTAATCTCACACACCATCACCATTAGACCCGTTTCGCACGAAAACCCTGCTTTGTAACTCTGTGCGTATTTGCCATAAAACGCACTGTGTGAAAATTGAGCTTTATACGATTCCAGACAAAGCAAAGCAGGAACTGCTCCATTGAAATGCAATGAACTCCACGTTCAGAGATACCTTCATCGCCAAGGCAATTTTCAGCTAGCCTTGAAATGCAAGGCTCTGGCATCAGCTCCAGCACCAAGTACATGTTAGCTATAGGGACACAGCACAGCATGTGGATGAGGCTTTTACTCAACATCAATGGGCAGAGAGTTTCTTGTGTGAGACCAACTCCACTCAGGTCACTAACCTCACACACCATCACCATTAGACCCGTTTCGCACGAAAACCCTATTTCGTAACACTGAGCATATTTGCCATAAAACGCACTGTGTTGAAATTGAGCTTTATGAGAATTCCAGACAAAGCAAAGCTGCAACTGCTCCATTGAAATGCTACGAAATCCATGTTCAGAGATACTTCCATCGCCAAGGCAATTTTCAGCTAGCCTTGAAATGCAAGGCTCTGGCATCTGCTCCAGCACCAAGTACATGTTAGCTATAGGGACACAGCACAGCATGTGGATGAGGCTGTTACTCAAAACGAAAGGCACAATGTTTCTTGTGTGAGACCAACTCCACTCAAGTCGCTAACCTCACACACTTACACCATTAGACCCGTTTCGCACGAAAACCCTTTTGGTCACACTGTGCATATTAGTCATAAAACGCACTGTTTTGAATTTGAGCTTTATGAGAATTCCAGACAAAGCAAAGCTGTAACTGCTCCATTGAAATGCAATGAACTCCACGTTCAGAGAACACTTCATCACCAAGGCAATTTTCAGCTAGCCTTGAAATGCAAGGCTCTGGCATCAGCTCCAACACCAAGTACATGTTAGCTACAGGGACACAGCACAGCATGTGGATGTAGCTTTTCTCAACACGAAAGGGCACAATGTTTCTTGTGTGAGACCAACTCCAATCAAGTCACTAACCTCACACACCATCACCATTAGACCCGTTTCGCACGAAAACCCTGCTTTGTAACTCTGTGCGTATTTGGCATAAAACACACTGTGTTGAAATTGAGCTTTATGAGAATTCCACAAAAAGCAAAGCTGTAACTGCTCCATTGAAATGCAACGAACTCCACGTTCAGAGATACCTTCATCGCCAAGGCAATTTTCAGCTAGCCTTGAAATGCAAGGCTCTGGCATCAGCTCCAGCACCAAGTACATGTTAGCTATAGGGACACAACACGGCATGTGGATGAGGCTTTTCCTCAACATCAATGGGCAGAGAGTTTCTTGTGTGAGACCAACTCCACTCACAACACTAATCTCACACACCATCACCATTAGACCCGTTTCGCACGAAAACCCTGCTTTGTAACTCGGTGAGTATTGCCATAAAACGCACTGTGTGAAAATTGAGCTTTATATGATTCCAGACAAAGCAAAACAGTAACTGCTCCATTGAAATGCAATGAACTCCACGTTCAGAGAACACTTCATCACCAAGGCAATTTTCAGCTAGCCTTGAAATGCAAGGCTCTGGCATCAGCTCCAGCACCAAGTACATGTTAGCTATAGGGACACAGCACATTATGTGGATGTAGCTTTTCTCAACACGAAAGGGCACAATGTTTCTTGTGTGAGACCAACTCCAATCAAGTCACTAACCTCACACACCATCACCATTAGACCCGTTTCGCACGAAAACCCTGCTTTGTAACTCTGTGCGTATTTGGCATAAAACGCACTGTGTTGAAATTGAGCTTTATGAGAATTCCACAAAATGCAAAGCTGTAACTGCTCCATTGAAATGCAACGAACTCCACGTTCAGAGATACCTTCATCGCCAAGGCAATTTTCAGCTAGCCTTGAAATGCAAGGCTCTGGCATCAGCTCCAGCACCAAGTACATGTTAGCTATAGGGACACAACACAGCATGTGGATGAGGCTTTTACTCAACACTAAATGGCACAATGTTTCTTGTGTGAGACCAACTCCACTCACGACACTAATCTCATACACTTACACCTTTAGACCTGTTTCGCACGAAAACCCTGTTTCGTAACATTGAGCATATTTGCCATAAAACGCACTGTGTTGAAATTGAGCTTTATGAGAATTCCACACAAAACAAAGCTGCAACTGCTCCATTGAAATGCTACGAAATCCATGTTCAGAGATACTTCCATCGCCAAGGCAATTTTCAGCTAGCCATGAAATGCAAGGCTCTGGCATCAGCTCCAGCACCAATTACATGTTAGCTATAGGGACACAGCACAGCATGTGGAGGAGGCGTTCACTCAACACGAAAGGGCACAACGTTTCTTGTGTGAGAACAACTCCACTCAAGTCGCTAACCTCACAAACTTACACCATTAGACCTGTTTCGCACGAAAACCCTTTTGGTCACACTGTGCATATTTGTCATAAAACGCACTGTTTTGAAATTAAGCTTTATGAGAATTCCACACAAAGCAAAGCTGTAACTGCTCCATTGAAATGCAACGAACTCCACGTTCAGAGATACCTTCATCGCCAAGGCAATTTTCAGCTAGCCTTGAAATGCAGGTCTCTTCCTTCAACTTCAGCTTTAAATGCATGTTAGCTATAGGGACACAACACAGCATGTGGATGAGGCTTTTACTCAACATCAATGGGCAGAGAGTTTCTTTTGTGAGACCAACTCCACTCACGACACTAATCTCACACACCATCACAGTTAGACCCGTTTCGCACGAAAACCCTGCTTTGTAACTCTGTGCGTATTTGCCATAAAACGCACTGTGTGAAAATTGAGCTTTATACGATTCCAGACAAAGCAAAGCAGTAACTGCTCCATTGAAATGCAATGAACTCCACGTTCAGAGATACCTTCATCGCCAAGGCAATTTTCAGCTAGCCTTGAAATGCAAGGCTCTGGCATCAGCTCCAGCACCAAGTACATGTTAGCTATAGGGACACAACACAGCATGTGGATGAGGCTTTTACTCAACACAAAAGGGCACAATGTTTCTTGTGTGAGACCAACTCCACTCACGACACTAATCTCACACACCATCACCATTAGACCCGTTTCGCACGAAAACCCTGCTTTGTAACTCTGTGCGTATTTGCCATAAAACGCACTGTGTGAAAATTGAGCTTTATACGATTCCAGACAAAGCAAAGCAGTAACTGCTCCATTGAAATGCAATGAACTCCACGTTCAGAGATACCTTCATCGCCAAGGCAATTTTCAGCTAGCCTTGAAATGCAGGTCTCTTCCATCAACTTCAGCTTTAAATACATGGTAGCTATACGGACACAACACAGCATGTGGATGAGGCTTTTACTCAACATCAATGGGCAGAGAGTTTCTTGTGTGAGACCAACTCCACTCAGGTCACTAACCTCACACACCATCACCATTAGACCCGTTTCGCACGAAAACCCTATTTCGTAACACTGAGCATATTTGCCATAAAACGCACTGTGTTGAAATTGAGCTTTATGAGAATTCCACACAAAGCAAAGCTGCAACTGCTCCATTGAAATGCAACGAACTCCATGTTCAGAGATACTTCCATCGCCAAGGCAATTTTCAGCTAGCCTTGAAATGCAAGGCTCTGGCATCTGCTCCAGCACCAAGTACATGTTAGCTCTAGGGACACAGCACAGCATGTGGATGAGGCTGTTACTCAAAACGAAAGGCACAATGTTTCTTGTGTGAGACCAACTCCACTCAAGTCGCTAACCTCACACACCATCACCATTAGACCCATTTCGCACGAAAACCCTGCTTTGTAACTCTGTGAGTATTTGCCATAAAACGCACTGTGTGAAAATTGAGCTTTATATGATTCCAGACAAAGCAAAGCAGTAACTGCTCCATTGAAATGCAATGACTCCACTTTCAGAGAACACTTCATCACCAAGGCAATTTTCAGCTAGCCTTGAAATGCAAGGCTCTGGCATCAGCTCCAGCACCAAGTACATGTTAGCTATAGGGACACAGCACAGCATGTGGATGTAGCTTTTCTCAACACGAAAGGGCACAATGTTTCTTGTGTGAGACCAACTCCAATCAAGTCACTAACCTCACACACCATCACCATTAGACCCGTTTCGCACGAAAACCCTGCTTTGTAACTCTGTGCGTATTTGGCATAAAACGCACTTTGTTGAAATTGAGCTTTATGAGAATTCCACAAAAAGCAAAGCTGTAACTGCTCCATTGAAATGCAACGAACTCCACGTTCAGAGATACCTTCATCGCCAAGGCAATTTTCAGCTAGCCTTGAAATGCAAGGCTCTGGCATCAGCTCCAGCACCAATTACATGTTAGCTATAGGGACACAGCACAGCATGTGGATGAGGCGTTCACTCAACACGAAAGGGCACAACGTTTCTTGTGTGAGAACAACTCCACTCAAGTCGCTAACCTCACACACTTACACCATTAGACCCGTTTCGCACGAAAACCCTTTTGGTCAAACTGTGCGTATTTGCCATAAAACGCACTGTGTGAAAATTAAGCTTTATGAGAATTCCACACAAAGCAAAGCTGTAACTGCTCCATTGAAATGCAACGAACTCCACGTTCAGAGATACTTCCATCGCCAAGGCAATTTTCAGCTAGCCTTGAAATGCAGGTCTCTTCCTTCAACTTCAGCTTTAAATGCATGTTAGCTATAGGGACACAACACAGCATGTGGATGAGGCTTTTACTCAACATCAATGGGCAGAGAGTTTCTTTTGTGAGACCAACTCCACTCACGACACTAATCTCACACACCATCACAATTAGACCCGTTTCGCACGAAAACCCTGCTTTGTAACTCTGTGTGTATTTGCAATAAAACGCACTGTGTGAAAATTGAGCTTTATACGATTCCAGACAAAGCAAAGCAGTAACTGCTCCATTGAAATGCAATGAACTCCACGTTCAGAGATACCTTCATCGCCAAGGCAATTTTCAGCTAGCCTTGAAATGCAAGGCTCTGGCATCAGCTCCAGCACCAAGTACATGTTAGCTATAGGGACACAACACAGCATGTGGATGAGGCTTTTACTCAACTCAAAAGGGCACAATGTTTCTTGTGTGAGACCAACTCCACTCACGACACTAATCTCACACACCATCACCATTAGACCCGTTTCGCACGAAAACCCTGGTTTGTAACTCTGTGCGTATTTGCCATAAAACGCACTGTGTGAAAATTGAGCTTTATACGATTCCAGACAAAGCAAAGCAGTAACTGCTCCATTGAAATGCAATGAACTCCACGTTCAGAGATACCTTCATCGCCAAGGCAATTTTCAGCTAGCCTTGAAATGCAGGTCTCTTCCATCAACTTCAGCTTTAAATACATGGTAGCTATACGGACACAACACAGCATGTGGATGAGGCTTTTACTCAACATCAATGGGCAGAGAGTTTCTTGTGTGAGGCCAACTCCACTCAGGTCACTACCTCACACACCATCACCATTAGACCCGTTTCGCACGAAAACCCTATTTCGTAACACTGAGCATATTTGCCATAAAACGCACTGTGTTGAAATTGAGCTTTATGAGAATTCCACACAAAGCAAAGCTGCAACTGCTCCATTGAAATGCAACGAACTCCATGTTCAGAGATACTTCCATCGCCAAGGCAATTTTCAGCTAGCCTTGAAATGCAAGGCTCTGGCATCTGCTCCAGCACCAAGTACATGTTAGCTATAGGGACACAGCACAGCATGTGGATGTAGCTTTTCTTCAACACTAAATGTCACAATGTTTCTTGTGTGAGACCAACTCCAATCAAGTCACTAACCTCACACACCATCACCATTAGACCCGTTTCGCACGAAAACCCTGCTTTGTAACTCTGTGCGTATTTGGCATAAAACGCACTGTGTTGAAATTGAGCTTTATGAGAATTCCACACAAAGCAAAGCTGCAACTGCTCCATTGAAATGCAACGAACTCCATGTTCAGAGATACTTCCATCGCCAAGGCAATTTTCAGCTAGCCTTGAAATGCAAGGCTCTGGCATCTGCTCCAGCACCAAGTACATGTTAGCTATAGGGACACAACACAGCATGTGGATGAGGCTTTTACTCAACACTAAATGGCACAATGTTTCTTGTGTGAGACCAATTCCACTCACGACACTAATCTCATACACTTACACCTTTAGACCCGTTTCGCACGAAAACCCTGTTTCGTAACACTGAGCATATTTGCCATAAAACGCACTGTGTTGAAATTGAGCTTTATGAGAATTCCACACAAAACAAAGCTGCAACTGCTCCATTGAAATGCTACGAAATCCATGTTCAGAGATACTTCCATCGCCAAGGCAATTTTCAGCTAGCCTTGAAATGCAAGTCTGTGGCATCATCTCCAGCACCAATTACATGTAAGCTATAGGGACACAGCACAGCATGTGGATGAGGCGTTCACTCAACACGAAAGGGCACAACGTTTCTTGTGTGAGAACAACTCCACTCAAGTCGCTAACCTCACACACCATCACCATTAGACCCGTTTCACACGAAAACCCTTTTGGTCACACTGTGCATATTTGTCATAAAACGCACTGTTTTGAAATTAAGCTTTATGAGAATTCCACACAAAGCAAAGCTGTAACTGCTCCATTGAAATGCTACGAACTCCACGTTCAGAGATACTTCCATCGCCAAGGCAATTTTCAGCTAGCCTTGAAATGCAGGTCTCTTCCTTCAACTTCAGCTTTAAATGCATGTTAGCTATAGGGACACAACACAGCATGTGGATGAGGCTTTTACTCAACATCAATGGGCAGAGAATTTCTTTTGTGAGACCAACTCCACTCACGACACTAATCTCACACACCATCACCATTAGACCCGTTTCGCACGAAAACCCTGCTTTGTAACTCTGTGCGTATTTGCCATAAAACGCACTGTGTGAAAATTGAGCTTTATACGATTCCAGACAAAGCAAAGCAGTAACTGCTCCATTGAAATGCAACGAACTCCACGTTCAGAGATACCTTCATCGCCAAGGCAATTTTCAGCTAGCCTTGAAATGCAAGGCTCTGGCATCAGCTCCAGCACCAAGTACATGTTAGCTATAGGGACACAACACAGCATGTGGATGAGGCTTTTACTCAACATCAATGGGCAGAGAGTTTCTTGTGTGAGACCAACTCCACTCAGGTCACTAATCTCACACACCATCACCATTAGACCCGTTTCGCACGAAAACCCTGCTTTGTAACTCTGTGCGTATTTGCCATAAAACGCACTGAGTGAAAATTGAGCTTTATACGATTCCAGACAAAGCAAAGCAGTAACTGCTCCATTGAAATGCAATGAACTCCACGTTCAGAGATACCTTCATCGCCAAGGCAATTTTCAGCTAGCCTTGAAATGCAGGTCTCTTCCATCAACTTCAGCTTTAAATACATGGTAGCTATACGGACACAACACAGCATGTGGATGAGGCTTTTACTCAACATCAATGGGCAGAGAGTTTCTTGTGTGAGACCCACTCCACTCAGGTCACTACCTCACACACCATCACCATTAGACCCGTTTCGCACGAAACACTGCATGTTGGTGAAGGGCATATTGAAGAAGGATCAACCGAGTGGTTCTTGTGGGAGAACCACTCCATTTGGCTCACTAACTTCACACACCATCAGGCTTCCAAGCAGCTCTCAAGGAAACTCAGTTTTCACACTCTATGTTTAGTGCCCTTTGAGTGTATTATCTAGGAATGAACCTGGTAGAGCATCTCACACAAACGAATGCTCCACATGCGGGTTTCACATGCCACCAACTCCACATTCACAGGCAACTTCAGCGCCACAGCAGTTTTCAGATAGCCCTCAATGCAAAGGCTCTAGACGCAAATATTGGTGTGAGAGCTAATTCAATCAAGGAAACACTGCATGTTGGTGAAGGGCATATTGAAGAAGGATCAGCCGAGTGGTTCTTGTGGGAGAACAACTCCATTTGGCTCACTAACTTCACACACCATCAGGCTTCCAAGCAGCTCTCAAGGAAACTCAGTTTTCACACTCTATGCTTAGTGCCCTTTGAGTGTATTATCTAGGAATGAACCTGGTAGAGCATCTCACACAAACGAATGCTTCACATGCGGGTTTCACATGCCACCAACTCCACATTCACAGGCAACTTCAGCGCCACAGCCATTTTCAGATAGCCCTCAATGCAAAGGCTCTAGATGCAAATATTGGTTTGAGAGCTAATTCAATCAAGGAAACACTGCATGTTGGTGAAGTGCATATTGAAGAAGGATCAGCCGAGTGGTTCTTGTGGGAGAACAACTCGATTTGGCTCACTAACTTCACACACCATCAGGCTTCCAAGCAGCTCTCAAGGAAACTCAGGTTTCACACTGTATGGTTAGTGCCCTTTGTGTTCATGGACTGAAATGAACCTGGTAGAGCATCCCACACAAACGAATGCTCCACATGCGGGTTTCACATGCCACCAACTCCACATTCACAGGAACTTCAGCGCCACAGCCGTTTTCAGATAGCCCTCAATGCAAAGGCTCTAGACGCAAATATTGGTGTGAGAGCTAATTCAATCAAGGAAACACTGCATGTTGGTGAAGGGCATATTGAAGAAGGATCAGCCGAGTGGTTCTTGTGGGAGAACAACTCCATTTGGCTCACTAACTTCACACACCATCAGGCTTCCAAGCAGCTCTCAAGGAAACTCACTTTTCACACTCTATGCTTAGTGCCCTTTGAGTGCATTATCTAGGAATGAACCTGGTAGAGCATCCCACACAAACGAATGCTCCACATGCGGGTTTCACATGCCACCAACTCCACATTCACAGGCAACTTCAGCGCCACAGCCGTTTTCAGATAGCCCTCAAAGCAAAGGCTCTAGACGCAAATATTGGTGTGAGAGCTAATTCAATCAAGGAAACACTGCATGTTGGTGAAGGGCATATTGAAGAAGGATCAGCCGAGTGGTTCTTGTGGGAGAACAACTCCATTTGGCTCACTAACTTCACACACCATCAGGCTTCCAAGCAGCTCTCAAGGAAACTCAGTTTTCACACTCTATGCTTAGTGCCCTTTGAGTGCCTAGGACTGAAATGAAGCTTGGAGAGCATCCCACACAATCGAATGCTCCACATGCGGGTTTCACATGCCACCAACTCCACATTGACAGGCAACTTCAGTGCCACAGCCGTTTTCAGATAGCCCTCAATGCAAAGGCTCTACACGCAAATATTGGTGTGAGAGCTAATTCAATCAAGGAAACACTGCATGTTGGTGAAGGGCATATTGAAGAAGGATCAGCCGAGTGGTTCTTGTGGGAGAACAACTCCATTTGGCTCACTAACTTCACACACCATCAGGCTTCCAAGCAGCTCTCAAGGAAACTCAGTTTTCACACTCTATGCTTAGTGCTCTTTGTGTGCCTAGGACTGAAATGAAGCTTGGTGAGCATCCCACACAAACGAATGCTCCACATGCGGGTTTCACATGCCACCAACTCCACATTCTCAGGCAACTTCAGCGCCACAGCCGTTTTCAGATAGCCCTCAATGCAAAGGCTCTAGACGCAAATATTGGTGTGAGAGCTAATTCAATCAAGGAAACACTGCATGTTGGTGAAGGGCATATTGAAGAAGGATCAGCCGAGTGGTTCTTGTGGGAGAACAACTCCATTTGGCTCACTAACTTCACACACCATCAGGCTTCCAAGCATTTCTCAAGGAAACTCAGTTTTCACACTCTATGCTTAGTGCCCTTTGAGTGCCTAGAACTGAAAAGAAGCTTGGTGAGCATCCCACATAAACGAATGAACCACATGCGGGTTTCACATGCCACCAACTCCACATTCACAGGCAACTTCAGCGCCACAGCCGTTTTCAGATAGCCCTCAATGGAAAGGCTCTAGACGCAAATATTGGTGTGAGAGCTAATTCAATCAAGGAAACACTGCATGTTGGTGAAGGGCATATTGAAGAAGGATCAACCGAGTGGTTCTTGTGGGAGAACAACTCCATTTGGCTCACTAACTTCACACACCATCAGGCTTCCAAGCAGCTCTCAAGGAAACTCAGTTTTCACACTCTATGCTTAGTGCCCTTTGAGTGTATTATCTAGGAATGAACCTGGTAGAGCATCCCACACAAACGAATGCTTCACATGCGGGTTTCACATGCCACCAACTCCACATTCACAGGCAACTTCAGCGCCACAGCCGTTTTCAGATAGCCCTCAATGCAAAGGCTCCAGACGCAAATATTGGTGTGAGAGCTAATTCAATCAAGGAAACACTGCATGTTGGTGAAGGGCATATTGAAGAAGGATCAGCCGAGTGGTTCTTGTGGGAGAACAACTCCATTTGGCTCACTAACTTCACACACCATCAGGCTTCCAAGCAGCTCTCAAGGAAACTCAGTTTTCACACTCTATGCTTAGTGCTCTTTGTGTGCCTAGGACTGAAATGAACCTGGTAGAGCATCCCACACAAACGAATGCTCCACATGCGGGTTTCACATGCCACCAACTCCACATTCTCAGGCAACTTCAGCGCCACAGCTGTTTTCAGATAGCCCTCAATGCAAAGGCTCTAGACGCAAATATTGGTGTGAGAGCTAATTCAATCAAGGAAACACTGCATGTTGGTGAAGGGCATATTGAAGAAGGATCAGCCGAGTGGTTCTTGTGGGAGAACAACTCCATTTGGCTCACTAACTTCACACACCATCAGGCTTCCAAGCAGCTCTCAAGGAAACTCAGTTTTCACACTCTATGCTTAGTGCCCTTTGAGTGCATTATCTAGGAATGAACCTGGTAGAGCATCCCACACAAACGAATGCTCCACATGCGGGTTTCACATGCCACCAACTCCACATTCACAGGCAACTTCAGCGCCACAGCCGTTTTCAGATAGCCCTCAATGCAAAGGCTCTAGACGCAAATATTGGTGTGAGAGCTAATTCAATCAAGGAAACACTGCATGTTGGTGAAGGGCATATTGAAGAAGGATCAGCCGAGTGGTTCTTGTGGGAGAACAACTCCATTTGGCTCACTAACTTCACACACCATCAGGCTTCCAAGCAGCTCTCAAGGAAACTCAGTTTTCACACTCTATGCTTAGTGCTCTTTGTGTGCCTAGGACTGAAATGAAGCTTGGTGAGCATCCCACACAAACGAATGCTCCACATGCGGGTTTCACATGCCACCAACTCCACATTTTCAGGCAACTTCAGCGCCACAGCCGTTTTCAGATAGCCCTCAATGCAAAGGCTCTAGACGCAAATATTGGTGTGAGAGCTAATTCAATCAAGGAAACACTGCATGTTGGTGAAGGGCATATTGAAGAAGGATCAGCCGAGTGGGTCTTGTGGGAGAACAACTCCATTTGGCTCACTAACTTCACACACCATCAGGCTTCCAAGCATTTCTCAAGGAAACTCAGTTTTCACACTCTATGCTTAGTGCCCTTTGAGTGCCTAGGACTGAAAAGAAGCTTGGTGAGCATCCCACATAAACGAATGAACCACATGCGGGTTTCACATGCCACCAACTCCACATTCACAGGCAACTTCAGCGCCACAGCCGTTTTCAGATAGCCCTCAATGGAAAGGCTCTAGACGCAAATATTGGTGTGAGAGCTAATTCAATCAAGGAAACACTGCATGTTGGTGAAGGGCATATTGAAGAAGGATCAACCGAGTGGTTCTTGTGGGAGAACAACTCCATTTGGCTCACTAACTTCACACACCATCAGGCTTCCAAGCAGCTCTCAAGGAAACTCAGTTTTCACACTCTATGCTTAGTGCCCTTTGAGTGTATTATCTAGGAATGAACCTGGTAGAGCATCCCACACAAACGAATGCTTCACATGCGGGTTTCACATGCCACCAACTCCACATTCACAGGCAACTTCAGCGCCACAGCCGTTTTCAGATAGCCCTCAATGCAAAGGCTCTAGACGCAAATATTGGTGTGAGAGCTAATTCAATCAAGGAAACACTGCATGTTGGTGAAGGGCATATTGAAGAAGGATCAGCCGAGTGGTTCTTGTGGGAGAACAACTCCATTTGGCTCACTAACTTCACACACCATCAGGCTTCCAAGCAGCTCTCAAGGAAACTCAGTTTTCACACTCTATGCTTAGTGCTCTTTGTGTGCCTAGGACTGAAATGAACGTGGTAGAGCATCCCACACAAACGAATGCTCCACATGCGGGTTTCACATGCCACCAACTCCACATTCTCAGGCAACTTCAGCGGCACAGCCGTTTTCAGATAGCCCTCAATGCAAAGGCTCTAGACGCAAATATTGGTGTGAGAGCTAATTCAATCAAGGAAACACTGCATGTTGGTGAAGGGCATATTGAAGAAGGATCAGCCGAGTGGTTCTTGTGGGAGAACAACTCCATTTGGCTCACTAACTTCACACACCATCAGGCTTCCAAGCAGCTCTCAAGGAAACTCAGTTTTCACACTCTATGCTTAGTGCCCTTTGAGTGCATTATCTAGGAATGAACCTGGTAGAGCATCCCACACAAACGAATGCTCCACATGCGGGTTTCACATGCCACCAACTCCACATTCACAGGCAACTTCAGCGCCACAGCCGTTTTCAGATAGCCCTCAATGCAAAGGCTCTAGACGCAAATATTGGTGTGAGAGCTAATTCAATCAAGGAAACACTGCATGTTGGTGAAGGGCATATTGAAGAAGGATCAGCCGAGTGGTTCTTGTGGGAGAACAACTCCATTTGGCTCACTAACTTCACACACCATCAGGCTTCCAAGCAGCTCTCAAGGAAACTCAGTTTTCACACTCTATGCTTAGTGCCCTATGAGTGCCTAGGACTGAAATGAAGCTTGGAGAGCATCCCACATAAACGAATGCTCCACATGCGGGTTTCACATGCCACCAACTCCACATTCACAGGCAACTTCAGCGCCACAGCCGTTTTCAGATAGCCCTCAATGCAAAGGCTCTAGACGCAAATATTGGTGTGAGAGCTAATTCAATCAAGGAAACACTGCATGTTGATGAAGGGCATATTGAAGAAGGATCAGCCGAGTGGATCTTGTGGGAGAACAACTCCATTTGGCTCACTAACTTCACACACCATCAGGCTTCCAAGCAGCTCTCAAGGAAACTCAGTTTTCACACTCTATGCTTAGTGCCCTTTGTGTGCCTAGGACTGAAATGAAGCTTGGTCAGCATCCCACACAAACGAATGCTCCACCTGCGGGTTTCACATGCCACCAACTCCACATTCACAGGCAACTTCAGCACCACAGCCGTTTTCAGATAGCCCTCAATGCAAAGGCTCTACACGCAAATATTGGTGTGAGAGCTAATTCAATCAAGGAAACACTGCATGTTGGTGAAGGGCATATGGAAGAAGGATCAGCCGAGTGGTTCTTGTGGGAGAACAACTCCATTTGGCTCACTAACTTCACACACCATTAGGCTTCCAAGCAGCTCTCAAGGAAACTCAGTTTTCACACTCTATGCTTAGTGCCCTTTGAGTGCATTATCTAGGAATGAACCTGGTAGAGCATCCCACACAAACGAATGCTCCACATGCGGGTTTCACATGCCACCAACTCCACATTCACAGGCAACTTCAGCGCCACAGCCGTTTTCAGATAGCCCTCAATGCAAAGGCTCTAGACGCAAATATTGGTGTGAGAGCTAATTCAATCAAGGAAACACTGCATGTTAGTGAAGGGCATATTGAAGAAGGATCAGCCGAGTGGTTCTTGTGGGAGAACAACTCCATTTGGCTCACTAACTTCACACACCATCAGGCTTCCAAGCATTTCTCAAGGAAACTCAGTTTTCACACTCTATGCTTAGTGCCCTTTGAGTGCCTAGAACTGAAAAGAAGCTTGGTGAGCATCCCACATAAACGAATGAACCACATGCGGGTTTCACATGCCACCAACTCCACATTCACAGGCAACTTCAGCGCCACAGCCGTTTTCAGATAGCCCTCAATGGAAAGGCTCTAGACGCAAATATTGGTGTGAGAGCTAATTCAATCAAGGAAACACTGCATGTTGGTGAAGGGCATATTGAAGAAGGATCAACCGAGTGGTTCTTGTGGGAGAACAACTCCATTTGGCTCACTAACTTCACACACCATCAGGCTTCCAAGCAGCTCTCAAGGAAACTCAGTTTTCACACTCTATGCTTAGTGCCCTTTGAGTGCATTATCTAGGAATGAACCTGGTAGAGCATCCCACACAAACGAATGCTTCACATGCGGGTTTCACATGCCACCAACTCCACATTCACAGGCAACTTCAGCGCCACAGCCGTTTTCAGATAGCCCTCAATGCAAAGGCTCCAGACGCAAAAATTGGTGTGAGAGCTAATTCAATCAAGGAAACACTGCATGTTGGTGAAGGGCATATTGAAGAAGGATCAGCCGAGTGGTTCTTGTGGGAGAACAACTCCATTTGGCTCACTAACTTCACACACCATCAGGCTTCCAAGCAGCTCTCAAGGAAACTCAGTTTTCACACTCTATGCTTAGTGCTCTTTGTGTGCCTAGGACTGAAATGAACCTGGTAGAGCATCCCACACAAACGAATGCTCCACATGCGGGTTTCACATGCCACCAACTCCACATTTTCAGGCAACTTCAGCGCCACAGCTGTTTTCAGATAGCCCTCAATGCAAAGGCTCTAGACGCAAATATTGGTGTGAGAGCTAATTCAATCAAGGAAACACTGCATGTTGGTGAAGGGCATATTGAAGAAGGATCAGCCGAGTGGTTCTTGTGGGAGAACAACTCCATTTGGCTCACTAACTTCACACACCATCAGGCTTCCAAGCAGCTCTCAAGGAAACTCAGTTTTCACACTCTATGCTTAGTGCCCTTTGAGTGCATTATCTAGGAATGAACCTGGTAGAGCATCCCACACAAACGAATGCTCCACATGCGGGTTTCACATGCCACCAACTCCACATTCACAGGCAACTTCAGCGCCACAGCCGTTTTCAGATAGCCCTCAATGCAAAGGCTCTAGACGCAAATATTGGTGTGAGAGCTAATTCAATCAAGGAAACACTGCATGTTGGTGAAGGGCATATTGAAGAAGGATCAGCCGAGTGGTTCTTGTGGGAGAACAACTCCATTTGGCTCACTAACTTCACACACCATCAGGCTTCCAAGCAGCTCTCAAGGAAACTCAGTTTTCACACTCTATGCTTAGTGCTCTTTGTGTGCCTAGGACTGAAATGAAGCTTGGTGAGCATCCCACACAAACGAATGCTCCACATGCGGGTTTCACATGCCACCAACTCCACATTCTCAGGCAACTTCAGCGCCACAGCCGTTTTCAGATAGCCCTCAATGCAAAGGCTCTAGACGCAAATATTGGTGTGAGAGCTAATTCAATCAAGGAAACACTGCATGTTGGTGAAGGGCATATTGAAGAAGGATCAGCCGAGTGGGTCTTGTGGGAGAACAACTCCATTTGGCTCACTAACTTCACACACCATCAGGCTTCCAAGCATTTCTCAAGGAAACTCAGTTTTCACACTCTATGCTTAGTGCCCTTTGAGTGCCTAGGACTGAAAAGAAGCTTGGTGAGCATCCCACATAAACGAATGAACCACATGCGGGTTTCACATGCCACCAACTCCACATTCACAGGCAACTTCAGCGCCACAGCCGTTTTCAGATAGCCCTCAATGGAAAGGCTCTAGACGCAAATATTGGTGTGAGAGCTAATTCAATCAAGGAAACACTGCATGTTGGTGAAGGGCATATTGAAGAAGGATCAACCGAGTGGTTCTTGTGGGAGAACAACTCCATTTGGCTCACTAACTTCACACACCATCAGGCTTCCAAGCAGCTCTCAAGGAAACTCAGTTTTCACACTCTATGCTTAGTGCCCTTTGAGTGTATTATCTAGGAATGAACCTGGTAGAGCATCCCACACAAACGAATGCTTCACATGCGGGTTTCACATGCCACCAACTCCACATTCACAGGCAACTTCAGCGCCACAGCCGTTTTCAGATAGCCCTCAATGCAAAGGCTCTAGACGCAAATATTGGTGTGAGAGCTAATTCAATCAAGGAAACACTGCATGTTGGTGAAGGGCATATTGAAGAAGGATCAGCCGAGTGGTTCTTGTGGGAGAACAACTCCATTTGGCTCACTAACTTCACACACCATCAGGCTTCCAAGCAGCTCTCAAGGAAACTCAGTTTTCACACTCTATGCTTAGTGCTCTTTGTGTGCCTAGGACTGAAATGAACGTGGTAGAGCATCCCACACAAACGAATGCTCCACATGCGGGTTTCACATGCCACCAACTCCACATTCTCAGGCAACTTCAGCGGCACAGCCGTTTTCAGATAGCCCTCAATGCAAAGGCTCTAGACGCAAATATTGGTGTGAGAGCTAATTCAATCAAGGAAACACTGCATGTTGGTGAAGGGCATATTGAAGAAGGATCAGCCGAGTGGTTCTTGTGGGAGAACAACTCCATTTGGCTCACTAACTTCACACACCATCAGGCTTCCAAGCAGCTCTCAAGGAAACTCAGTTTTCACACTCTATGCTTAGTGCCCTTTGAGTGCATTATCTAGGAATGAACCTGGTAGAGCATCCCACACAAACGAATGCTCCACATGCGGGTTTCACATGCCACCAACTCCACATTCTCAGGCAACTTCAGCGCCACAGCCGTTTTCAGATAGCCCTCAATGCAAAGGCTCTAGACGCAAATATTGGTGTGAGAGCTAATTCAATCAAGGAAACACTGCATGTTGGTGAAGGGCATATTGAAGAAGGATCAGCCGAGTGGTTCTTGTGGGAGAACAACTCCATTTGGCTCACTAACTTCACACACCATCAGGCTTCCAAGCAGCTCTCAAGGAAACTCAGTTTTCACACTCTATGCTTAGTGCCCTATGAGTGCCTAGGACTGAAATGAAGCTTGGAGAGCATCCCACATAAACGAATGCTCCACATGCGGGTTTCACATGCCACCAACTCCACATTCACAGGCAACTTCAGCGCCACAGCCGTTTTCAGATAGCCCTCAATGCAAAGGCTCTAGACGCAAATATTGGTGTGAGAGCTAATTCAATCAAGGAAACACTGCATGTTGATGAAGGGCATATTGAAGAAGGATCAGCCGAGTGGATCTTGTGGGAGAACAACTCCATTTGGCTCACTAACTTCACACACCATCAGGCTTCCAAGCAGCTCTCAAGGAAACTCAGTTTTCACACTCTATGCTTAGTGCCCTTTGTGTGCCTAGGACTGAAATGAAGCTTGGTCAGCATCCCACACAAACGAATGCTCCACCTGCGGGTTTCACATGCCACCAACTCCACATTCTCAGGCAACTTCAGCGCCACAGCCGTTTTCAGATAGCCCTCAATGCAAAGGCTCTACACGCAAATATTGGTGTGAGAGCTAATTCAATCAAGGAAACACTGCATGTTGGTGAAGGGCATATGGAAGAAGGATCAGCCGAGTGGTTCTTGTGGGAGAACAACTCCATTTGGCTCACTAACTTCACACACCATTAGGCTTCCAAGCAGCTCTCAAGGAAACTCAGTTTTCACACTCTATGCTTAGTGCCCTTTGAGTGCATTATCTAGGAATGAACCTGGTAGAGCATCCCACACAAACGAATGCTCCACATGCGGGTTTCACATGCCACCAACTCCACATTCTCAGGCAACTTCAGCGCCACAGCCGTTTTCAGATAGCCCTCAATGCAAAGGCTCTAGACGCAAATATTGGTGTGAGAGCTAATTCAATCAAGGAAACACTGCATGTTGGTGAAGGGCATATTGAAGAAGGATCAGCCGAGTGGTTCTTGTGGGAGAACAACTCCATTTGGCTCACTAACTTCACACACCATCAGGCTTCCAAGCATCTCTCAAGGAAACTCAGTTTTCACACTCTATGCTTAGTGCTCTTTGTGTGCCTAGGATTGAAATGAACCTGGTAGAGCATCCCACACAAACGAATGCTCCACATGCGGGTTTCACATGCCACCAAATCCACATTCTCAGGCAACTTCAGCGGCACAGCCGTTTTCAGATAGCCCTCAATGCAAAGGCTCTAGACGCAAATATTGGTGTGAGAGCTAATTCAATCAAGGAAACACTGCATGTTGGTGAAGGGCATATTGAAGAAGGATCAGCCGAGTGGTTCTTGTGGGAGAACAACTCCATTTGGCTCACTAACTTCACACACCATCAGGCTTCCAAGCAGCTCTCAAGGAAACTCAGTTTTCACACTCTATGCTTAGTGCCCTTTGAGTGCATTATCTAGGAATGAACCTGGTAGAGCATCCCACACAAACGAATGCTCCACATGCGGGTTTCACATGCCACCAACTCCACATTCACAGGCAACTTCAGCGCCACAGCCGTTTTCAGATAGCCCTCAATGCAAAGGCTCTAGACGCAAATATTGGTGTGAGAGCTAATTCAATCAAGGAAACACTGCATGTTGGTGAAGGGCATATTGAAGAAGGATCAGCCGAGTGGTTCTTGTGGGAGAACAACTCCATTTGGCTCACTAACTTCACACACCATCAGGCTTCCAAGCAGCTCTCAAGGAAACTCAGTTTTCACACTCTATGCTTAGTGCCCTATGAGTGCCTAGGACTGAAATGAAGCTTGGAGAGCATCCCACATAAACGAATGCTCCACATGCGGGTTTCACATGCCACCAACTCCACATTCACAGGCAACTTCAGCGCCACAGCCGTTTTCAGATAGCCCTCAATGCAAAGGCTCTAGACGCAAATATTGGTGTGAGAGCTAATTCAATCAAGGAAACACTGCATGTTGATGAAGGGCATATTGAAGAAGGATCAGCCGAGTGGATCTTGTGGGAGAACAACTCCATTTGGCTCACTAACTTCACACACCATCAGGCTTCCAAGCAGCTCTCAAGGAAACTCAGTTTTCACACTCTATGCTTAGTGCCCTTTGTGTGCCTAGGACTGAAATGAAGCTTGGTCAGCATCCCACACAAACGAATGCTCCACCTGCGGGTTTCACATGCCACCAACTCCAGATTCACAGGCAACTTCAGCACCACAGCCGTTTTCAGATAGCCCTCAATGCAAAGGCTCTACACGCAAATATTGGTGTGAGAGCTAATTCAATCAAGGAAACACTGCATGTTGGTGAAGGGCATATGGAAGAAGGATCAGCCGAGTGGTTCTTGTGGGAGAACAACTCCATTTGGCTCACTAACTTCACACACCATTAGGCTTCCAAGCAGCTCTCAAGGAAACTCAGTTTTCACACTCTATGCTTAGTGCCCTTTGAGTGCATTATCTAGGAATGAACCTGGTAGAGCATCCCACACAAACGAATGCTCCACATGCGGGTTTCACATGCCACCAACTCCACATTCTCAGGCAACTTCAGCGCCACAGCCGTTTTCAGATAGCCCTCAATGCAAAGGCTCTAGACGCAAATATTGGTGTGAGAGCTAATTCAATCAAGGAAACACTGCATGTTGGTGAAGGGCATATTGAAGAAGGATCAGCCGAGTGGTTCTTGTGGGAGAACAACTCCATTTGGCTCACTAACTTCACACACCATCAGGCTTCCAAGCATCTCTCAAGGAAATTCAGTTTTCACACTCTATGCTTAGTGCCCTTTGAGTGCCTAGGACTGAAAAGAAGCTTGGTGAGCATCCCACATAAACGAATGAACCACATGCGGTTTTCACATGCCACCAACTCCACATTCACAGGCAACTTCAGCGCCACAGCCATTTTCAGATAGCCCTCAATGGAAAGGCTCTAGACGCAAATATTGGTGTGAGAGCTAATTCAATCAAGGAAACACTGCATGTTGGTGAAGGGCATATTGAAGAAGGATCAGCCGAGTGGTTCTTGTGGGAGAACAACTCCATTTGGCTCCCTAAATTCACACACCATCAGGCTTCCAAGCAGCTCTCAAGGAAACTCAGTTTTCACACTCTATGCTTAGTGCCCTTTGAGTGTATTATCTAGGAATGAACCTGGTAGAGCATCCCACACAAACGAATGCTTCACATGCGGGTTTCACATGCCACCAACTCCACATTCACAGGCAACTTCAGCGCCACAGCCGTTTTCAGATAGCCCTCAATGCAAAGGCTCTAGACGCAAATATTGGTGTGAGAGCTAATTCAATCAAGGAAACACTGCATGTTGGTGAAGGGCATATTGAAGAAGGATCAGCCGAGTGGTTCTTGTGGGAGAACAACTCCATTTGGCTCACTAACTTCACACACCATCAGGCTTCCAAGCAGCTCTCAAGGAAACTCAGTTTTCACACTCTATGCTTAGTGCTCTTTGTGT
This sequence comes from Ochotona princeps, assembly GCF_030435755.1. Classification (NCBI taxonomy): domain Eukaryota; kingdom Metazoa; phylum Chordata; class Mammalia; order Lagomorpha; family Ochotonidae; genus Ochotona; species Ochotona princeps. Next base: position 188,955 of record NW_026698337.1, read on the forward strand.
GCCTAGGATTGAAATGAACCTGGTAGAGCATCCCACACAAACGAATGCTCCACATGCGGGTTTCACATGCCACCAAATCCACATTCTCAGGCAACTTCAGCGGCACAGCCGTTTTCAGATAGCCCTCAATGCAAAGGCTCTAGACGCAAATATTGGTGTGAGAGCTAATTCAATCAAGGAAACACTGCATGTTAGTGAAGGGCATATTGAAGAAGGATCAGCCGAGTGGTTCTTGTGGGAGAACAACTCCATTTGGCTCACTAACTTCACACACCATCAGGCTTCCAAGCAGCTCTCAAGGAAACTCAGTTTTCACACTCTATGCTTAGTGCCCTTTGAGTGCATTATCTAGGAATGAACCTGGTAGAGCATCCCACACAAACGAATGCTCCACATGCGGGTTTCACATGCCACCAACTCCACATTCTCAGGCAACTTCAGCGCCACAGCCGTTTTCAGATAGCCCTCAATGCAAAGGCTCTAGACGCAAATATTGGTGTGAGAGCTAATTCAATCAAGGAAACACTGCATGTTAGTGAAGGGCATATTGAAGAAGGATCAGCCGAGTGGTTCTTGTGGGAGAACAACTCCATTTGGCTCACTAACTTCACACACCATCAGGCTTCCAAGCAGCTCTCAAGGAAACTCAGTTTTCACACTCTATGCTTAGTGCTCTTTGTGTGCCTAGGATTGAAATGAACCTGGTAGAGCATCCCACACAAACGAATGCTCCACATGCGGGTTTCACATGCCACCAAATCCACATTCTCAGGCAACTTCAGCGGCACAGCCGTTTTCAGATAGCCCTCAATGCAAAGGCTCTAGACGCAAATATTGGTGTGAGAGCTAATTCAATCAAGGAAACACTGCATGTTGGTGAAGGGCATATTGAAGAAGGATCAGCCGAGTGGTTCTTGTGGGAGAACAACTCCATTTGGCTCACTAACTTCACACACCATCAGGCTTCCAAGCAGCTCTCAAGGAAACTCAGGTTTCACGCTCTATGTTTAGTGCCCTTTGAGTGCATTATCTAGGAATGAACCTGGTAGAGCATCCCACACAAACGAATGCTCCACATGCGGGTTTCACATGCCACCAACTCCACATTCACAGGCAACTTCAGCGCCACAGCCGTTTTCAGATAGCCCTCAATGCAAAGGCTCTAGACGCAAATATTGGTGTGAGAGCTAATTCAATCAAGGAAACACTGCATGTTGGTGAAGGGCATATTGAAGAAGGATCAGCCGAGTGGTTCTTGTGGGAGAACAACTCCATTTGGCTCACTAACTTCACACACCATCAGGCTTCCAAGCAGCTCTCAAGGAAACTCAGTTTTCAAACTCTATGCTTAGTGCCCTTTGAGTGCCTAGGACTGAAATGAAGTTTGGAGAGCATCCCACACTTACGAATGCTCCACTTGCGGGTTTCACATGCCACCAACTCCACATTCACAGGCAACATCAGCGCCACAGCCGTTTTCAGATAGCCCTCAATGCAAAGGCTCTAGACGCAAATATTTGTGTGAGAGCTAATTCAATCAAGGAAACACTGCATGTTGGTGAAGGGCATATTGAAGAAGGATCAGCCGAGTGGTTCTTGTGGGAGAACAACTCCATTTGGCTCACTAACTTCACACACCATCAGGCTTCCAAGCAGCTCTCAAGGAAACTCAGTTTTCATACTCTATGCTTAGTGCCCTTTGAATGCATTATCAAGGAATGAACCTGGTAGAGCATCCCACACAAACGAATGCTCCACATGCGGGTTTCACATGCCACCAACTCCACATTCACAGGCAACATCAGCGCCACAGCCGTTTTCAGATAGCCCTCAATGCAAAGGCTCTAGACGCAAATATTGGTGTGAGAGCTAATTCAATCAAGGAAACACTGCATGTTGGTGAAGGGCATATTGAAGAAGGATCAGCCAAATGGTTCTTGTGGGAGAACAACTCCATTTGGCTCACTAACTTCACACACCATCAGGCTTCCAAGCAGCTCTCAAGGAAACTCAGTTTTCACACTCTATGCTTAGTGCTCTTTGAGTGCATTATCTAGGAATGAACCTGGTAGAGCATCCCACACAAACGAATGCTCCACATGCGGGTTTCACATGCCACCAACTCCACATTCACAGGCAACTTCAGCGCCACAGCCGTTTTCAGATAGCCCTCAATGCAAAGGCTCTAGACGCAAATATTGGTGTGAGAGCTAATTCAATCAAGGAAACACTGCATGTTGGTGAAGGGCATATTGAAGAAGGATCAGCCAAGTGGATCTTGTGGGAGAACAACTCCATTTGGCTCACTAACTTCACACACCATCAGGCTTCCAAGCAGCTCTCAAGGAAACTCAGTTTTCACACTCTATGCTTAGTGCCCTTTGTGTGCCTAGGACTGAAAAGAAGCTTGGTGAGCATCCCACATAAACGAATGCTCCACATGCGGGTTTCACATGCTACCAACTCCACATTCACAGGCAACTTCAGCGCCACAGCCGTTTTCAGATAGCCCTCAATGCAAAGGCTCTAGACGCAAATATTGGTGTGAGAGCTAATTCAATCAAGGAAACACTGCATGTTGGTGAAGGGCATATTGAAGAAGGATCAGCCGAGTGGTTCTTGTGGGAGAACAACTCCATTTGGCTCACTAACTTCACACACCATCAGGCTTCCAAGCAGCTCTCAAGGAAACTCAGTTTTCAAACTCTATGCTTAGTGCCCTTTGAGTGCATTATCTAGGAATGAACCTGGTAGAGCATCCCACACAAACGAATGCTCCACATGCGGGTTTCACATGCCACCAACTCCACATTCACAGGCAACTTCAGCGCCACAGCCGTTTTCAGATAGCCCTCAATGCAAAGGCTCTAGACGCAAATATTGGTGTGAGAGCTAATTCAATCAAGGAAACACTGCATGTTGGTGAAGGGCATATTGAAGAAGGATCAGCCGAGTGGTTCTTGTGGGAGAACAACTCCATTTGGCTCACTAACTTCACACACCATCAGGCTTCCAAGCAGCTCTCAAGGAAACTCAGTTTTCACACTCTATGCTTAGTGCCCTTTGAGTGCATTATCTAGGAATGAACCTGGTAGAGCATCCCACACAAACGAATGCTCCACATGCGGGTTTCACATGCCACCAACTCCACATTCACAGGCAACTTCAGCGCCACAGCCGTTTTCAGATAGCCCTCAATGCAAAGGCTCTAGACGCAAATATTGGTGTGAGAGCTAATTCAATCAAGGAAACACTGCATGTTGGTGAAGGGCATATTGAAGAAGGATCAGCCGAGTGGTTCTTGTGGGAGAACAACTCCATTTGGCTCACTAACTTCACACACCATCAGGCTTCCAAGCAGCTCTCAAGGAAACTCACTTTTCACACTCTATGCTTAGTGCCCTTTGAGTGCATTATCTAGGAATGAACCTGGTAGAGCATCCCACACAAACGAATGCTCCACATGCGGGTTTCACATGCCACCAACTCCACATTCACAGGCAACTTCAGCGCCACAGCCGTTTTCAGATAGCCCTCAATGCAAAGGCTCTAGACGCAAATATTGGTGTGAGAGCTAATTCAATCAAGGAAACACTGCATGTTGGTGAAGGGCATATTGAAGAAGGATCAGCCGAGTGGTTCTTGTGGGAGAACAACTCCATTTGGCTCACTAACTTCACACACCATCAGGCTTCCAAGCAGCTCTCAAGGAAACTCAGTTTTCACACTCTATGCTTAGTGCCCTTTGAGTGCATTATCTAGGAATGAACCTGGTAGAGCATCCCACACAAACGAATGCTCCACATGCGGGTTTCACATGCCACCAACTCCACATTCACAGGCAACTTCAGCGCCACAGCCGTTTTCAGATAGCCCTCAATGCAAAGGCTCTAGACGCAAATATTGGTGTGAGAGCTAATTCAATCAAGGAAACACTGCATGTTGGTGAAGGGCATATTGAAGAAGGATCAGCCGAGTGGTTCTTGTGGGAGAACAACTCCATTTGGCTCACTAACTTCACACACCATCAGGCTTCCAAGCAGCTCTCAAGGAAACTCACTTTTCACACTCTATGCTTAGTGCCCTTTGAGTGCATTATCTAGGAATGAACCTGGTAGAGCATCCCACACAAACGAATGCTCCACATGCGGGTTTCACATGCCACCAACTCCACATTCACAGGCAACTTCAGCGCCACAGCCGTTTTCAGATAGCCCTCAATGGAAAGGCTCTAGACGCAAATATTGGTGTGAGAGCTAATTCAATCAAGGAAACACTGCATGTTGGTGAAGGGCATATTGAAGAAGGATCAGCCGAGTGGTTCTTGTGGGAGAACAACTCCATTTGGCTCACTAACTTCACACACCATCAGGCTTCCAAGCAGCTCTCAAGGAAACTCAGGTTTCACACTCTATGCTTAGTGCCCTTTGAGTGCATTATCTAGGAATGAACCTGGTAGAGCATCCCACACAAACGAATGCTCCACATGCGGGTTTCACATGCCACCAACTCCACATTCACAGGCAACTTCAGCGCCACAGCCGTTTTCAGATAGCCCTCAATGCAAAGGCTCTAGACGCAAATATTGGTGTGAGAGCTAATTCAATCAAGGAAACACTGCATGTTGGTGAAGGGCATATTGAAGAAGGATCAGCCGAGTGGTTCTTGTGGGAGAACAACTCCATTTGGCTCACTAACTTCACACACCATCAGGCTTCCAAGCAGCTCTCAAGGAAACTCAGTTTTCAAACTCTATGCTTAGTGCCCTTTGAGTGCCTAGGACTGAAATGAAGTTTGGAGAGCATCCCACAATTACGAATGCTCCACTTGCGGGTTTCACATGCCACCAACTCCACATTCACAGGCAACATCAGCGCCACAGCCGTTTTCAGATAGCCTTCAATGCAAAGGCTCTAGACGCAAATATTGGTGTGAGAGCTAATTCAATCAAGGAAACACTGCATGTTGGTGAAGGGCATATTGAAGAAGGATCAGCCGAGTGGTTCTTGTGGGAGAACAACTCCATTTGGCTCACTAACTTCACACACCATCAGGCTTCCAAGCAGCTCTCAAGGAAACTCAGTTTTCATACTCTATGCTTAGTGCCCTTTGAGTGCATTATCTAGGAATGAACCTGGTAGAGCATCCCACACAAACGAATGCTCCACATGCGGGTTTCACATGCCACCAACTCCACATTCACAGGCAACTTCAGCGCCACAGCCGTTTTCAGATAGCCCTCAATGCAAAGGCTCTAGACGCAAATATTGGTGTGAGAGCTAATTCAATCAAGGAAACACTGCATGTTGGTGAAGGGCATATTGAAGAAGGATCAGCCGAGTGGTTCTTGTGGGAGAACAACTCCATTTGGCTCACTAACTTCACACACCATCAGGCTTCCAAGCAGCTCTCAAGGAAACTCAGTTTTCACACTCTATGTTTAGTGCCCTTTGAATGCATTATCAAGGAATGAACCTGGTAGAGCATCCCACACAAACGAATGCTCCACATGCGGGTTTCACATGCCACCAACTCCACATTCACAGGCAACATCAGCGCCACAGCCGTTTTCAGATAGCCCTCAATGCAAAGGCTCTAGACGCAAATATTGGTGTGAGAGCTAATTCAATCAAGGAAACACTGCATGTTGGTGAAGGGCATATTGAAGAAGGATCAGCCAAATGGTTCTTGTGGGAGAACAACTCCATTTGGCTCACTAACTTCACACACCATCAGGCTTCCAAGCAGCTCTCAAGGAAACTCAGTTTTCACACTCTATGCTTAGTGCTCTTTGAGTGCATTATCTAGGAATGAACCTGGTAGAGCATCCCACACAAACGAATGCTCCACATGCGGGTTTCACATGCCACCAACTCCACATTCACAGGCAACTTCAGCGCCACAGCCGTTTTCAGATAGCCCTCAATGCAAAGGCTCTAGACGCAAATATTGGTGTGAGAGCTAATTCAATCAAGGAAACACTGCATGTTGGTGAAGGGCATATTGAAGAAGGATCAGCCAAGTGGATCTTGTGGGAGAACAACTCCATTTGGCTCACTAACTTCACACACCATCAGGCTTCCAAGCAGCTCTCAAGGAAACTCAGTTTTCACACTCTATGCTTAGTGCCCTTTGTGTGCCTAGGACTGAAAAGAAGCTTGGTGAGCATCCCACATAAACGAATGCTCCACATGCGGGTTTCACATGCCACCAACTCCACATTCACAGGCAACTTCAGCGCCACAGCCGTTTTCAGATAGCCCTCAATGCAAAGGCTCTAGACGCAAATATTGGTGTGAGAGCTAATTCAATCAAGGAAACACTGCATGTTGGTGAAGGGCATATTGAAGAAGGATCAGCCGAGTGGTTCTTGTGGGAGAACAACTCCATTTGGCTCACTAACTTCACACACCATCAGGCTTCCAAGCAGCTCTCAAGGAAACTCAGTTTTCAAACTCTATGCTTAGTGCCCTTTGAGTGCATTATCTAGGAATGAACCTGGTAGAGCATCCCACACAAACGAATGCTCCACATGCGGGTTTCACATGCCACCAACTCCACATTCACAGGCAACTTCAGCGCCACAGCCGTTTTCAGATAGCCCTCAATGCAAAGGCTCTAGACGCAAATATTGGTGTGAGAGCTAATTCAATCAAGGAAACACTGCATGTTGGTGAAGGGCATATTGAAGAAGGATCAGCCGAGTGGTTCTTGTGGGAGAACAACTCCATTTGGCTCACTAACTTCACACACCATCAGGCTTCCAAGCAGCTCTCAAGGAAACTCAGTTTTCACACTCTATGCTTACTGCCTTTTGAGTGCATTATCTAGGAATGAACCTGGTAGAGCATCCCACACAAACGAATGCTCCACATGCGGGTTTCACATGCCACCAACTCCACATTCACAGGCAACTTCAGCGCCACAGCCGTTTTCAGATAGCCCTCAATGCAAAGGCTCTAGACGCAAATATTGGTGTGAGAGCTAATTCAATCAAGGAAACACTGCATGTTGGTGAAGGGCATATTGAAGAAGGATCAGCCGAGTGGTTCTTGTGGGAGAACAACTCCATTTGGCTCACTAACTTCACACACCATCAGGCTTCCAAGCAGCTCTCAAGGAAACTCACTTTTCACACTCTATGCTTAGTGCCCTTTGAGTGCATTATCTAAGAATGAACCTGGTAGAGCATCCCACACAAACGAATGCTCCACATGCGGGTTTCACATGCCACCAACTCCACATTCACAGGCAACTTCAGCGCCACAGCCGTTTTCAGATAGCCCTCAATGCAAAGGCTCTAGACGCAAATATTGGTGTGAGAGCTAATTCAATCAAGGAAACACTGCATGTTGATGAAGGGCATATTGAAGAAGGATCAGCCGAGTGGATCTTGTGGGAGAACAACTCCATTTGGCTCACTAACTTCACACACCATCAGGCTTCCAAGCAGCTCTCAAGGAAACTCAGTTTTCACACTCTATGCTTAGTGCCCTTTGTGTGCCTAGGACTGAAATGAAGCTTGGTCAGCATCCCACACAAACGAATGCTCCACCTGCGGGTTTCACATGCCACCAACTCCAGATTCACAGGCAACTTCAGCACCACAGCCGTTTTCAGATAGCCCTCAATGCAAAGGCTCTACACGCAAATATTGGTGTGAGAGCTAATTCAATCAAGGAAACACTGCATGTTGGTGAAGGGCATATGGAAGAAGGATCAGCCGAGTGGTTCTTGTGGGAGAACAACTCCATTTGGCTCACTAACTTCACACACCATTAGGCTTCCAAGCAGCTCTCAAGGAAACTCAGTTTTCACACTCTATGCTTAGTGCCCTTTGAGTGCATTATCTAGGAATGAACCTGGTAGAGCATCCCACACAAACGAATGCTCCACATGCGGGTTTCACATGCCACCAACTCCACATTCTCAGGCAACTTCAGCGCCACAGCCGTTTTCAGATAGCCCTCAATGCAAAGGCTCTAGACGCAAATATTGGTGTGAGAGCTAATTCAATCAAGGAAACACTGCATGTTGGTGAAGGGCATATTGAAGAAGGATCAGCCGAGTGGTTCTTGTGGGAGAACAACTCCATTTGGCTCACTAACTTCACACACCATCAGGCTTCCAAGCATCTCTCAAGGAAATTCAGTTTTCACACTCTATGCTTAGTGCCCTTTGAGTGCCTAGGACTGAAAAGAAGCTTGGTGAGCATCCCACATAAACGAATGAACCACATGCGGTTTTCACATGCCACCAACTCCACATTCACAGGCAACTTCAGCGCCACAGCCGTTTTCAGATAGCCCTCAATGGAAAGGCTCTAGACGCAAATATTGGTGTGAGAGCTAATTCAATCAAGGAAACACTGCATGTTGGTGAAGGGCATATTGAAGAAGGATCAGCCGAGTGGTTCTTGTGGGAGAACAACTCCATTTGGCTCCCTAAATTCACACACCATCAGGCTTCCAAGCAGCTCTCAAGGAAACTCAGTTTTCACACTCTATGCTTAGTGCCCTTTGAGTGTATTATCTAGGAATGAACCTGGTAGAGCATCCCACACAAACGAATGCTTCACATGCGGGTTTCACATGCCACCAACTCCACATTCACAGGCAACTTCAGCGCCACAGCCGTTTTCAGATAGCCCTCAATGCAAAGGCTCTAGACGCAAATATTGGTGTGAGAGCTAATTCAATCAAGGAAACACTGCATGTTGGTGAAGGGCATATTGAAGAAGGATCAGCCGAGTGGTTCTTGTGGGAGAACAACTCCATTTGGCTCACTAACTTCACACACCATCAGGCTTCCAAGCAGCTCTCAAGGAAACTCAGTTTTCACACTCTATGCTTAGTGCTCTTTGTGTGCCTAGGATTGAAATGAACCTGGTAGAGCATCCCACACAAACGAATGCTCCACATGCGGGTTTCACATGCCACCAAATCAACATTCTCAGGCAACTTCAGCGGCACAGCCGTTTTCAGATAGCCCTCAATGCAAAGGCTCTAGACGCAAATATTGGTGTGAGAGCTAATTCAATCAAGGAAACACTGCATGTTGGTGAAGGGCATATTGAAGAAGGATCAGCCGAGTGGTTCTTGTGGGAGAACAACTCCATTTGGCTCACTAACTTCACACACCATCAGGCTTCCAAGCAGCTCTCAAGGAAACTCAGTTTTCACACTCTATGCTTAGTGCCCTTTGAGTGCATTATCTAGGAATGAACCTGGTAGAGCATCCCACACAAACGAATGCTCCACATGCGGGTTTCACATGCCACCAACTCCACATTCACAGGCAACTTCAGCGCCACAGCCGTTTTCAGATAGCCCTCAATGCAAAGGCTCTAGACGCAAATATTGGTGTGAGAGCTAATTCAATCAAGGAAACACTGCATGTTGGTGAAGGGCATATTGAAGAAGGATCAGCCGAGTGGTTCTTGTGGGAGAACAACTCCATTTGGCTCACTAACTTCACACACCATCAGGCTTCCAAGCAGCTCTCAAGGAAACTCAGTTTTCACACTCTATGCTTAGTGCCCTATGAGTGCCTAGGACTGAAATGAAGCTTGGAGAGCATCCCACATAAACGAATGCTCCACATGCGGGTTTCACATGCCACCAACTCCACATTCACAGGCAACTTCAGCGCCACAGCCGTTTTCAGATAGCCCTCAATGCAAAGGCTCTAGACGCAAATATTGGTGTGAGAGCTAATTCAATCAAGGAAACACTGCATGTTGATGAAGGGCATATTGAAGAAGGATCAGCCGAGTGGATCTTGTGGGAGAACAACTCCATTTGGCTCACTAACTTCACACACCATCAGGCTTCCAAGCAGCTCTCAAGGAAACTCAGTTTTCACACTCTATGCTTAGTGCCCATTGTGTGCCTAGGACTGAAATGAAGCTTGGTCAGCATCCCACACAAACGAATGCTCCACCTGCGGGTTTCACATGCCACCAACTCCAGATTCACAGGCAACTTCAGCACCACAGCCGTTTTCAGATAGCCCTCAATGCAAAGGCTCTACACGCAAATATTGGTGTGAGAGCTAATTCAATCAAGGAAACACTGCATGTTGGTGAAGGGCATATGGAAGAAGGATCAGCCGAGTGGTTCTTGTGGGAGAACAACTCCATTTGGCTCACTAACTTCACACACCATTAGGCTTCCAAGCAGCTCTCAAGGAAACTCAGTTTTCACACTCTATGCTTAGTGCCCTTTGAGTGCATTATCTAGGAATGAACCTGGTAGAGCATCCCACACAAACGAATGCTCCACATGCGGGTTTCACATGCCACCAACTCCACATTCTCAGGCAACTTCAGCGCCACAGCCGTTTTCAGATAGCCCTCAATGCAAAGGCTCTAGACGCAAATATTGGTGTGAGAGCTAATTCAATCAAGGAAACACTGCATGTTGGTGAAGGGCATATTGAAGAAGGATCAGCCGAGTGGTTCTTGTGGGAGAACAACTCCATTTGGCTCACTAACTTCACACACCATCAGGCTTCCAAGCATCTCTCAAGGAAATTCAGTTTTCACACTCTATGCTTAGTGCCCTTTGAGTGCCTAGGACTGAAAATAAGCTTGGTGAGCATCCCACATAAACGAATGAACCACATGCGGTTTTCACATGCCACCAACTCCACATTCACAGGCAACTTCAGCGCCACAGCCATTTTCAGATAGCCCTCAATGGAAAGGCTCTAGACGCAAATATTGGTGTGAGAGCTAATTCAATCAAGGAAACACTGCATGTTGGTGAAGGGCATATTGAAGAAGGATCAGCCGAGTGGTTCTTGTGGGAGAACAACTCCATTTGGCTCCCTAAATTCACACACCATCAGGCTTCCAAGCAGCTCTCAAGGAAACTCAGTTTTCACACTCTATGCTTAGTGCCCTTTGAGTGTATTATCTAGGAATGAACCTGGTAGAGCATCCCACACAAACGAATGCTTCACATGCGGGTTTCACATGCCACCAACTCCACATTCACAGGCAACTTCAGCGCCACAGCCGTTTTCAGATAGCCCTCAATGCAAAGGCTCTAGACGCAAATATTGGTGTGAGAGCTAATTCAATCAAGGAAACACTGCATGTTGGTGAAGGGCATATTGAAGAAGGATCAGCCGAGTGGTTCTTGTGGGAGAACAACTCCATTTGGCTCACTAACTTCACACACCATCAGGCTTCCAAGCAGCTCTCAAGGAAACTCAGTTTTCACACTCTATGCTTAGTGCTCTTTGTGTGCCTAGGATTGAAATGAACCTGGTAGAGCATCCCACACAAACGAATGCTCCACATGCGGGTTTCACATGCCACCAAATCCACATTCTCAGGCAACTTCAGCGGCACAGCCGTTTTCAGATAGCCCTCAATGCAAAGGCTCTAGACGCAAATATTGGTGTGAGAGCTAATTCAATCAAGGAAACACTGCATGTTAGTGAAGGGCATATTGAAGAAGGATCAGCCGAGTGGTTCTTGTGGGAGAACAACTCCATTTGGCTCACTAACTTCACACACCATCAGGCTTCCAAGCAGCTCTCAAGGAAACTCAGTTTTCACACTCTATGCTTAGTGCCCTTTGAGTGCATTATCTAGGAATGAACCTGGTAGAGCATCCCACACAAACGAATGCTCCACATGCGGGTTTCACATGCCACCAACTCCACATTCTCAGGCAACTTCAGCGCCACAGCCGTTTTCAGATAGCCCTCAATGCAAAGGCTCTAGACGCAAATATTGGTGTGAGAGCTAATTCAATCAAGGAAACACTGCATGTTAGTGAAGGGCATATTGAAGAAGGATCAGCCGAGTGGTTCTTGTGGGAGAACAACTCCATTTGGCTCACTAACTTCACACACCATCAGGCTTCCAAGCAGCTCTCAAGGAAACTCAGTTTTCACACTCTATGCTTAGTGCTCTTTGTGTGCCTAGGATTGAAATGAACCTGGTAGAGCATCCCACACAAACGAATGCTCCACATGCGGGTTTCACATGCCACCAAATCCACATTCTCAGGCAACTTCAGCGGCACAGCCGTTTTCAGATAGCCCTCAATGCAAAGGCTCTAGACGCAAATATTGGTGTGAGAGCTAATTCAATCAAGGAAACACTGCATGTTGGTGAAGGGCATATTGAAGAAGGATCAGCCGAGTGGTTCTTGTGGGAGAACAACTCCATTTGGCTCACTAACTTCACACACCATCAGGCTTCCAAGCAGCTCTCAAGGAAACTCAGGTTTCACGCTCTATGTTTAGTGCCCTTTGAGTGCATTATCCAGGAATGAACTTGGTAGAGCTTGGTCAGCCACACAAACGAATGCTCCACATGCGGGTTTCACATGCCACCAACTCCAGATTCACAGGAACTTCAGCGCCACAGCCGTTTTCAGATAGCCCTCAATGCAAAGGCTCTAGACGCAAATATTGGTGTGAGAGCTAATTCAATCAAGGAAACACTGCATGTTGGTGAAGGGCATATTGAAGAAGGATCAGCCGAGTGGTTCTTGTGGGAGAACAACTCCATTTGGCTCACTAACTTCACACACCATCAGGCTTCCAAGCAGCTCTCAAGGAAACTCAGTTTTCAAACTCTATGCTTAGTGCCCTATGAGTGCCTAGGACTGAAATGAAGCTTGGAGAGCATCCCACATAAACGAATGCTCCACATGCGGGTTTCACATGCCACCAACTCCACATTCACAGGCAACTTCAGCGCCACAGCCGTTTTCAGATAGCCCTCAATGCAAAGGCTCTAGACGCAAATATTGGTGTGAGAGCTAATTCAATCAAGGAAACACTGCATGTTGATGAAGGGCATATTGAAGAAGGATCAGCCGAGTGGATCTTGTGGGAGAACAACTCCATTTGGCTCACTAACTTCACACACCATCAGGCTTCCAAGCAGCTCTCAAGGAAACTCACTTTTCACACTCTATGCTTAGTGCCCTTTGAGTGCATTATCTAGGAATGAACCTGGTAGAGCATCCCACACAAACGAATGCTCCACATGCGGGTTTCACATGCCACCAACTCCACATTCACAGGCAACTTCAGCGCCACAGCCGTTTTCAGATAGCCCTCAATGCAAAGGCTCTAGACGCAAATATTGGTGTGAGAGCTAATTCAATCAAGGAAACACTGCATGTTGGTGAAGGGCATATTGAAGAAGGATCAGCCGAGTGGTTCTTGTGGGAGAACAACTCCATTTGGCTCACTAACTTCACACACCATCAGGCTTCCAAGCAGCTCTCAAGGAAACTCACTTTTCACACTCTATGCTTAGTGCCCTTTGAGTGCATTATCTAGGAATGAACCTGGTAGAGCATCCCACACAAACGAATGCTCCACATGCGGGTTTCACATGCCACCAACTCCACATTCACAGGCAACTTCAGCGCCACAGCCGTTTTCAGATAGCCCTCAATGCAAAGGCTCTAGACGCAAATATTGGTGTGAGAGCTAATTCAATCAAGGAAACACTGCATGTTGGTGAAGGGCATATTGAAGAAGGATCAGCCGAGTGGTTCTTGTGGGAGAACAACTCCATTTGGCTCACTAACTTCACACACCATCAGGCTTCCAAGCAGCTCTCAAGGAAACTCAGTTTTCAAACTCTATGCTTAGTGCCCTTTGAGTGCCTAGGACTGAAATGAAGTTTGGAGAGCATCCCACACTTACGAATGCTCCACTTGCGGGTTTCACATGCCACCAACTCCACATTCACAGGCAACATCAGCGCCACAGCCGTTTTCAGATAGCCCTCAATGCAAAGGCTCTAGACGCAAATATTGGTGTGAGAGCTAATTCAATCAAGGAAACACTGCATGTTGGTGAAGGGCATATTGAAGAAGGATCAGCCGAGTGGTTCTTGTGGGAGAACAACTCCATTTGGCTCACTAACTTCACACACCATCAGGCTTCCAAGCAGCTCTCAAGGAAACTCAGTTTTCATACTCTATGCTTAGTGCCCTTTGAATGCATTATCAAGGAATGAACCTGGTAGAGCATCCCACACAAACGAATGCTCCACATGCGGGTTTCACATGCCACCAACTCCACATTCACAGGCAACATCAGCGCCACAGCCGTTTTCAGATAGCCCTCAATGCAAAGGCTCTAGACGCAAATATTGGTGTGAGAGCTAATTCAATCAAGGAAACACTGCATGTTGGTGAAGGGCATATTGAAGAAGGATCAGCCAAATGGTTCTTGTGGGAGAACAACTCCATTTGGCTCACTAACTTCACACACCATCAGGCTTCCAAGCAGCTCTCAAGGAAACTCAGTTTTCACACTCTATGCTTAGTGCTCTTTGAGTGCATTATCTAGGAATGAACCTGGTAGAGCATCCCACACAAACGAATGCTCCACATGCGGGTTTCACATGCCACCAACTCCACATTCACAGGCAACTTCAGCGCCACAGCCGTTTTCAGATAGCCCTCAATGCAAAGGCTCTAGACGCAAATATTGGTGTGAGAGCTAATTCAATCAAGGAAACACTGCATGTTGGTGAAGGGCATATTGAAGAAGGATCAGCCAAGTGGATCTTGTGGGAGAACAACTCCATTTGGCTCACTAACTTCACACACCATCAGGCTTCCAAGCAGCTCTCAAGGAAACTCAGTTTTCACACTCTATGCTTAGTGCCCTTTGTGTGCCTAGGACTGAAAAGAAGCTTGGTGAGCATCCCACATAAACGAATGCTCCACATGCGGGTTTCACATGCCACCAACTCCACATTCACAGGCAACTTCAGCGCCACAGCCGTTTTCAGATAGCCCTCAATGCAAAGGCTCTAGATGCAAATATTGGTGTGAGAGCTAATTCAATCAAGGAAACACTGCATGTTGGTGAAGGGCATATTGAAGAAGGATCAGCCGAGTGGTTCTTGTGGGAGAACAACTCCATTTGGCTCACTAACTTCACACACCATCAGGCTTCCAAGCAGCTCTCAAGGAAACTCAGTTTTCAAACTCTATGCTTAGTGCCCTTTGAGTGCATTATCTAGGAATGAACCTGGTAGAGCATCCCACACAAACGAATGCTCCACATGCGGGTTTCACATGCCACCAACTCCACATTCACAGGCAACTTCAGCGCCACAGCCGTTTTCAGATAGCCCTCAATGCAAAGGCTCTAGACGCAAATATTGGTGTGAGAGCTAATTCAATCAAGGAAACACTGCATGTTGGTGAAGGGCATATTGAAGAAGGATCAGCCGAGTGGTTCTTGTGGGAGAACAACTCCATTTGGCTCACTAACTTCACACACCATCAGGCTTCCAAGCAGCTCTCAAGGAAACTCAGTTTTCACACTCTATGCTTAGTGCCCTTTGAGTGCATTATCTAGGAATGAACCTGGTAGAGCATCCCACACAAACGAATGCTCCACATGCGGGTTTCACATGCCACCAACTCCACATTCACAGGCAACTTCAGCGCCACAGCCGTTTTCAGATAGCCCTCAATGCAAAGGCTCTAGACGCAAATATTGGTGTGAGAGCTAATTCAATCAAGGAAACACTGCATGTTGGTGAAGGGCATATTGAAGAAGGATCAGCCGAGTGGTTCTTGTGGGAGAACAACTCCATTTGGCTCACTAACTTCACACACCATCAGGCTTCCAAGCAGCTCTCAAGGAAACTCACTTTTCACACTCTATGCTTAGTGCCCTTTGAGTGCATTATCTAGGAATGAACCTGGTAGAGCATCCCACACAAACGAATGCTCCACATGCGGGTTTCACATGCCACCAACTCCACATTCACAGGCAACTTCAGCGCCACAGCCGTTTTCAGATAGCCCTCAATGCAAAGGCTCTAGACGCAAATATTGGTGTGAGAGCTAATTCAATCAAGGAAACACTGCATGTTGGTGAAGGGCATATTGAAGAAGGATCAGCCGAGTGGTTCTTGTGGGAGAACAACTCCATTTGGCTCACTAACTTCACACACCATCAGGCTTCCAAGCAGCTCTCAAGGAAACTCAGTTTTCACACTCTATGCTTAGTGCCCTTTGAGTGCATTATCTAGGAATGAACCTGGTAGAGCATCCCACACAAACGAATGCTCCACATGCGGGTTTCACATGCCACCAACTCCACATTCACAGGCAACTTCAGCGCCACAGCCGTTTTCAGATAGCCCTCAATGCAAAGGCTCTAGACGCAAATATTGGTGTGAGAGCTAATTCAATCAAGGAAACACTGCATGTTGGTGAAGGGCATATTGAAGAAGGATCAGCCGAGTGGTTCTTGTGGGAGAACAACTCCATTTGGCTCACTAACTTCACACACCATCAGGCTTCCAAGCAGCTCTCAAGGAAACTCACTTTTCACACTCTATGCTTAGTGCCCTTTGAGTGCATTATCTAGGAATGAACCTGGTAGAGCATCCCACACAAACGAATGCTCCACATGCGGGTTTCACATGCCACCAACTCCACATTCACAGGCAACTTCAGCGCCACAGCCGTTTTCAGATAGCCCTCAATGGAAAGGCTCTAGACGCAAATATTGGTGTGAGAGCTAATTCAATCAAGGAAACACTGCATGTTGGTGAAGGGCATATTGAAGAAGGATCAGCCGAGTGGTTCTTGTGGGAGAACAACTCCATTTGGCTCACTAACTTCACACACCATCAGGCTTCCAAGCAGCTCTCAAGGAAACTCAGGTTTCACACTCTATGCTTAGTGCCCTTTGAGTGCATTATCTAGGAATGAACCTGGTAGAGCATCCCACACAAACGAATGCTCCACATGCGGGTTTCACATGCCACCAACTCCACATTCACAGGCAACTTCAGCGCCACAGCCGTTTTCAGATAGCCCTCAATGCAAAGGCTCTAGACGCAAATATTGGTGTGAGAGCTAATTCAATCAAGGAAACACTGCATGTTGGTGAAGGGCATATTGAAGAAGGATCAGCCGAGTGGTTCTTGTGGGAGAACAACTCCATTTGGCTCACTAACTTCACACACCATCAGGCTTCCAAGCAGCTCTCAAGGAAACTCAGTTTTCAAACTCTATGCTTAGTGCCCTTTGAGTGCCTAGGACTGAAATGAAGTTTGGAGAGCATCCCACAATTACGAATGCTCCACTTGCGGGTTTCACATGCCACCAACTCCACATTCACAGGCAACATCAGCGCCACAGCCGTTTTCAGATAGCCTTCAATGCAAAGGCTCTAGACGCAAATATTGGTGTGAGAGCTAATTCAATCAAGGAAACACTGCATGTTGGTGAAGGGCATATTGAAGAAGGATCAGCCGAGTGGTTCTTGTGGGAGAACAACTCCATTTGGCTCACTAACTTCACACACCATCAGGCTTCCAAGCAGCTCTCAAGGAAACTCAGTTTTCATACTCTATGCTTAGTGCCCTTTGAGTGCATTATCTAGGAATGAACCTGGTAGAGCATCCCACACAAACGAATGCTCCACATGCGGGTTTCACATGCCACCAACTCCACATTCACAGGCAACTTCAGCGCCACAGCCGTTTTCAGATAGCCCTCAATGCAAAGGCTCTAGACGCAAATATTGGTGTGAGAGCTAATTCAATCAAGGAAACACTGCATGTTGGTGAAGGGCATATTGAAGAAGGATCAGCCGAGTGGTTCTTGTGGGAGAACAACTCCATTTGGCTCACTAACTTCACACACCATCAGGCTTCCAAGCAGCTCTCAAGGAAACTCAGTTTTCACACTCTATGTTTAGTGCCCTTTGAATGCATTATCAAGGAATGAACCTGGTAGAGCATCCCACACAAACGAATGCTCCACATGCGGGTTTCACATGCCACCAACTCCACATTCACAGGCAACATCAGCGCCACAGCCGTTTTCAGATAGCCCTCAATGCAAAGGCTCTAGACGCAAATATTGGTGTGAGAGCTAATTCAATCAAGGAAACACTGCATGTTGGTGAAGGGCATATTGAAGAAGGATCAGCCAAATGGTTCTTGTGGGAGAACAACTCCATTTGGCTCACTAACTTCACACACCATCAGGCTTCCAAGCAGCTCTCAAGGAAACTCAGTTTTCACACTCTATGCTTAGTGCTCTTTGAGTGCATTATCTAGGAATGAACCTGGTAGAGCATCCCACACAAACGAATGCTCCACATGCGGGTTTCACATGCCACCAACTCCACATTCACAGGCAACTTCAGCGCCACAGCCGTTTTCAGATAGCCCTCAATGCAAAGGCTCTAGACGCAAATATTGGTGTGAGAGCTAATTCAATCAAGGAAACACTGCATGTTGGTGAAGGGCATATTGAAGAAGGATCAGCCAAGTGGATCTTGTGGGAGAACAACTCCATTTGGCTCACTAACTTCACACACCATCAGGCTTCCAAGCAGCTCTCAAGGAAACTCAGTTTTCACACTCTATGCTTAGTGCCCTTTGTGTGCCTAGGACTGAAAAGAAGCTTGGTGAGCATCCCACATAAACGAATGCTCCACATGCGGGTTTCACATGCCACCAACTCCACATTCACAGGCAACTTCAGCGCCACAGCCGTTTTCAGATAGCCCTCAATGCAAAGGCTCTAGACGCAAATATTGGTGTGAGAGCTAATTCAATCAAGGAAACACTGCATGTTGGTGAAGGGCATATTGAAGAAGGATCAGCCGAGTGGTTCTTGTGGGAGAACAACTCCATTTGGCTCACTAACTTCACACACCATCAGGCTTCCAAGCAGCTCTCAAGGAAACTCAGTTTTCAAACTCTATGCTTAGTGCCCTTTGAGTGCATTATCTAGGAATGAACCTGGTAGAGCATCCCACACAAACGAATGCTCCACATGCGGGTTTCACATGCCACCAACTCCACATTCACAGGCAACTTCAGCGCCACAGCCGTTTTCAGATAGCCCTCAATGCAAAGGCTCTAGACGCAAATATTGGTGTGAGAGCTAATTCAATCAAGGAAACACTGCATGTTGGTGAAGGGCATATTGAAGAAGGATCAGCCGAGTGGTTCTTGTGGGAGAACAACTCCATTTGGCTCACTAACTTCACACACCATCAGGCTTCCAAGCAGCTCTCAAGGAAACTCAGTTTTCACACTCTATGCTTACTGCCTTTTGAGTGCATTATCTAGGAATGAACCTGGTAGAGCATCCCACACAAACGAATGCTCCACATGCGGGTTTCACATGCCACCAACTCCACATTCACAGGCAACTTCAGCGCCACAGCCGTTTTCAGATAGCCCTCAATGCAAAGGCTCTAGACGCAAATATTGGTGTGAGAGCTAATTCAATCAAGGAAACACTGCATGTTGGTGAAGGGCATATTGAAGAAGGATCAGCCGAGTGGTTCTTGTGGGAGAACAACTCCATTTGGCTCACTAACTTCACACACCATCAGGCTTCCAAGCAGCTCTCAAGGAAACTCACTTTTCACACTCTATGCTTAGTGCCCTTTGAGTGCATTATCTAAGAATGAACCTGGTAGAGCATCCCACACAAACGAATGCTCCACATGCGGGTTTCACATGCCACCAACTCCACATTCACAGGCAACTTCAGCGCCACAGCCGTTTTCAGATAGCCCTCAATGCAAAGGCTCTAGACGCAAATATTGGTGTGAGAGCTAATTCAATCAAGGAAACACTGCATGTTGGTGAAGGGCATATTGAAGAAGGATCAGCCGAGTGGTTCTTGTGGGAGAACAACTCCATTTGGCTCACTAACTTCACACACCATCAGGCTTCCAAGCAGCTCTCAAGGAAACTCAGGTTTCACACTCTATGCTTAGTGCCCTTTGTGTGCCTAGGACTGAAATGAACCTGGTAGAGCATCCCACACAAACGAATGCTCCACATGCGGGTTTCACATGCCACCAACTCCAGATTCACAGGAACTTCAGCGCCACAGCCGTTTTCAGATAGCCCTCAATGCAAAGGCTCTAGATGCAAATATTGGTGTGAGAGCTAATTCAATCAAGGAAACACTGCATGTTGGTGAAGTGCATATTGAAGAAGGATCAGCCGAGTGGTTCTTGTGGGAGAACAACTCCATTTGGCTCACTAACTTCACACACCATCAGGCTTCCAAGCAGCTCTCAAGGAAACTCAGTTTTCACACTCTATGCTTAGTGCCCTTTGAGTGCATTATCTAGGAATGAACCTGGTAGAGCATCCCACACAAACGAATGCTCCACATGCGGGTTTCACATGCCACCAACTCCACATTCACAGGCAACTTCAGCGCCACAGCCGTTTTCAGATAGCCCTCAATGCAAAGGCTCTAGATGCAAATATTGGTGTGAGAGCTAATTCAATCAAGGAAACACTGCATGTTGGTGAAGGGCATATTGAAGAAGGATCAGCCGAGTGGTTCTTGTGGGAGAACAACTCCATTTGGCTCACTAACTTCACACACCATCAGGCTTCCAAGCAGCTCTCAAGGAAACTCAGTTTTCAAACTCTATGCTTAGTGCCCTTTGAGTGCCTAGGACTGAAATGAAGCTTGGAGAGCATCCCACACAAACGAATGCTCCACATGCGGGTTTCACATGCCACCAACTCCACATTCACAGGCAACTTCAGCGCCACAGCCGTTTTCAGATAGCCCTCAATGCAAAGGCTCTAGACGCAAATATTGGTGTGAGAGCTAATTCAATCAAGGAAACACTGCATGTTGGTGAAGGGCATATTGAAGAAGGATCAGCCGAGTGGTTCTTGTGGGAGAACAACTCCATTTGGCTCACTAACTTCACACACCATCAGGCTTCCAAGCAGCTCTCAAGGAAACTCAGTTTTCACACTCTATGCTTAGTGCCCTTTGAGTGCATTATCTAGGAATGAACCTGGTAGAGCATCCCACACAAACGAATGCTCCACATGCGGGTTTCACATGCCACCAACTCCACATTCACAGGCAACTTCAGCGCCACAGCCGTTTTCAGATAGCCCTCAATGCAAAGGCTCTAGACGCAAATATTGGTGTGAGAGCTAATTCAATCAAGGAAACACTGCATGTTGGTGAAGGGCATATTGAAGAAGGATCAGCCGAGTGGTTCTTGTGGGAGAACAACTCCATTTGGCTCACTAACGTCACACACCATCAGGCTTCCAAGCAGCTCTCAAGGAAACTCAGTTTTCACACTCTATGCTTAGTGCTCTTTGTGTGCCTAGGACTGAAATGAACCTGGTAGAGCATCCCACACAAACGAATGCTTCACATGCGGGTTTCACATGCCACCAACTCCACATTCACAGGCAACTTCAGCGCCACAGCCGTTTTCAGATAGCCCTCAATGCAAAGGCTCTAGACGCAAATATTGGTGTGAGAGCTAATTCAATCAAGGAAACACTGCATGTTGGTGAAGGGCATATTGAAGAAGGATCAGCCGAGTGGTTCTTGTGGGAGAACAACTCCATTTGGCTCACTAACTTCACACACCATCAGGCTTCCAAGCAGCTCTCAAGGAAACTCAGTTTTCACACTCTATGCTTAGTGCTCTTTGTGTGCCTAGGACTGAAATGAACCTGGTAGAGCATCCCACACAAACGAATGCTCCACATGCGGGTTTCACATGCCACCAACTCCACATTCACAGGCAACTTCAGCGCCACAGCCGTTTTCAGATAGCCCTCAATGCAAAGGCTCTAGACGCAAATATTGGTGTGAGAGCTAATTCAATCAAGGAAACACTGCATGTTAGTGAAGGGCATATTGAAGAAGGATCAGCCGAGTGGTTCTTGTGGGAGAACAACTCCATTTGGCTCACTAACTTCACACACCATCAGGCTTCCAAGCAGCTCTCAAGGAAACTCAGTTTTCACACTCTATGCTTAGTGCCCTTTGAGTGCCTAGGACTGAAATGAAGCTTGGAGATCATCCCACATATACGAATGCTCCACATGCGGGTTTCACATGCCACCAACTCCACATTCACAGGCAACTTCAGCGCCACAGCCGTTTTCAGATAGCCCTCAATGCAAAGGCTCTAGACGCAAATATTGGTGTGAGAGCTAATTCAATCAAGGAAACACTGCATGTTGGTGAAGGGCATATGGAAGAAGGATCAGCCGAGTGGTTCTTGTGGGAGAACAACTCCATTTGGCTCACTAACTTCACACACCATCAGGCTTCCAAGCAGCTCTCAAGGAAACTCACTTTTCACACTCTATGCTTAGTGCCCTTTGAGTGCATTATCTAGGAATGAACCTGGTAGAGCATCCCACACAAACGAATGCTCCACATGCGGGTTTCACATGCCACCAACTCCACATTCACAGGCAACTTCAGCGCCACAGCCGTTTTCAGATAGCCCTCAATGCAAAGGCTCTAGACGCAAATATTGGTGTGAGAGCTAATTCAATCAAGGAAACACTGCATGTTGGTGAAGGGCATATTGAAGAAGGATCAGCCGAGTGGTTCTTGTGGGAGAACAACTCCATTTGGCTCACTAACTTCACACACCATCAGGCTTCCAAGCAGCTCTCAAGGAAACTCAGTTTTCAAACTCTATGCTTAGTGCCCTATGAGTGCCTAGGACTGAAATGAAGCTTGGAGAGCATCCCACATAAACGAATGCTCCACATGCGGGTTTCACATGCCACCAACTCCACATTCACAGGCAACTTCAGCGCCACAGCCGTTTTCAGATAGCCCTCAATGCAAAGGCTCTAGACGCAAATATTGGTGTGAGAGCTAATTCAATCAAGGAAACACTGCATGTTGATGAAGGGCATATTGAAGAAGGATCAGCCGAGTGGTTCTTGTGGGAGAACAACTCCATTTGGCTCACTAACTTCACACACCATCAGGCTTCCAAGCAGCTCTCAAGGAAACTCAGTTTTCACACTCTATGCTTAGTGCCCTTTGAGTGCATTATCTAGGAATGAACCTGGTAGAGCATCCCACACAAACGAATGCTCCACATGCGGGTTTCACATGCCACCAACTCCACATTCACAGGCAACTTCAGCGCCACAGCCGTTTTCAGATAGCCCTCAATGCAAAGGCTCTAGACGCAAATATTGGTGTGAGAGCTAATTCAATCAAGGAAACACTGCATGTTGGTGAAGGGCATATTGAAGAAGGATCAGCCGAGTGGTTCTTGTGGGAGAACAACTCCATTTGGCTCACTAACTTCACACACCATCAGGCTTCCAAGCAGCTCTCAAGGAAACTCAGTTTTCAAACTCTATGCTTAGTGCCCTTTGAGTGCCTAGGACTGAAATGAAGCTTGGAGAGCATCCCACATATACGAATGCTCCACATGCGGGTTTCACATGCCACCAACTCCACATTCACAGGCAACTTCAGCGCCACAGCCGTTTTCAGATAGCCCTCAATGCAAAGGCTCTAGACGCAAATATTTGTGTGAGAGCTAATTCAATCAAGGAAACACTGCATGTTGGTGAAGGGCATATGGAAGAAGGATCAGCCGAGTGGATCTTGTGGGAGAACAACTCCATTTGGCTCACTAACTTCACACACCATCAGGCTTCCAAGCAGCTCTCAAGGAAACTCAGTTTTCACACTCTATGCTTAGTGCCCTTTGTGTGCCTAGGACTGAAATGAAGCTTGGTCAGCATCCCACACAAACGAATGCTCCACATGCGGGTTTCACATGCCACCAACTCCACATTCACAGGCAACTTCAGCGCCACAGCCGTTTTCAGATAGCCCTCAATGCAAAGGCTCTAGACGCAAATATTGGTGTGAGAGCTAATTCAATCAAGGAAACACTGCATGTTGGTGAAGGGCATATTGAAGAAGGATCAGCCGAGTGGTTCTTGTGGGAGAACAACTCCATTTGGCTCACTAACTTCACACACCATCAGGCTTCCAAGCAGCTCTCAAGGAAACTCAGTTTTCAAACTCTATGCTTAGTGCCCTTTGAGTGCCTAGGACTGAAATGAAGCTTGGAGAGCATCCCACATATACGAATGCTCCACATGCGGGTTTCACATGCCACCAACTCCACATTCACAGGCAACTTCAGCGCCACAGCCGTTTTCAGATAGCCCTCAATGCAAAGGCTCTAGACGCAAATATTGGTGTGAGAGCTAATTCAATCAAGGAAACACTGCATGTTGGTGAAGGGCATATTGAAGAAGGATCAGCCGAGTGGTTCTTGTGGGAGAACAACTCCATTTGGCTCACTAACTTCACACACCATCAGGCTTCCAAGCAGCTCTCAAGGAAACTCAGTTTTCACACTCTATGCTTAGTGCCCTTTGAGTGCATTATCTAGGAATGAACCTGGTAGAGCATCCCACACAAACGAATGCTCCACATGCGGGTTTCACATGCCACCAACTCCACATTCACAGGCAACTTCAGCGCCACAGCCGTTTTCAGATAGCCCTCAATGCAAAGGCTCTAGACGCAAATATTGGTGTGAGAGCTAATTCAATCAAGGAAACACTGCATGTTGGTGAAGGGCATATTGAAGAAGGATCAGCCGAGTGGTTCTTGTGGGAGAACAACTCCATTTGGCTCACTAACTTCACACACCATCAGGCTTCCAAGCAGCTCTCAAGGAAACTCAGTTTTCACACTCTATGCTTAGTGCTCTTTGTGTGCCTAGGACTGAAATGAACCTGGTAGAGCATCCCACACAAACGAATGCTTCACATGCGGGTTTCACATGCCACCAACTCCACATTCACAGGCAACTTCAGCGCCACAGCCGTTTTCAGATAGCCCTCAATGCAAAGGCTCTAGACGCAAATATTGGTGTGAGAGCTAATTCAATCAAGGAAACACTGCATGTTGGTGAAGGGCATATTGAAGAAGGATCAGCCGAGTGGTTCTTGTGGGAGAACAACTCCATTTGGCTCACTAACTTCACACACCATCAGGCTTCCAAGCAGCTCTCAAGGAAACTCAGTTTTCACACTCTATGCTTAGTGCTCTTTGTGTGCCTAGGACTGAAATGAACCTGGTAGAGCATCCCACACAAACGAATGCTCCACATGCGGGTTTCACATGCCACCAACTCCACATTCACAGGCAACTTCAGCGCCACAGCCGTTTTCAGATAGCCCTCAATGCAAAGGCTCTAGACGCAAATATTGGTGTGAGAGCTAATTCAATCAAGGAAACACTGCATGTTAGTGAAGGGCATATTGAAGAAGGATCAGCCGAGTGGTTCTTGTGGGAGAACAACTCCATTTGGCTCACTAACTTCACACACCATCAGGCTTCCAAGCAGCTCTCAAGGAAACTCAGTTTTCACACTCTATGCTTAGTGCCCTTTGAGTGCCTAGGACTGAAATGAAGCTTGGAGATCATCCCACATATACGAATGCTCCACATGCGGGTTTCACATGCCACCAACTCCACATTCACAGGCAACTTCAGCGCCACAGCCGTTTTCAGATAGCCCTCAATGCAAAGGCTCTAGACGCAAATATTGGTGTGAGAGCTAATTCAATCAAGGAAACACTGCATGTTGGTGAAGGGCATATTGAAGAAGGATCAGCCGAGTGGTTCTTGTGGGAGAACAACTCCATTTGGCTCACTAACTTCACACACCATCAGGCTTCCAAGCAGCTCTCAAGGAAACTCAGTTTTCACACTCTATGCTTAGTGCCCTTTGAGTGCATTATCTAGGAATGAACCTGGTAGAGCATCCCACACAAACGAATGCTCCACATGCGGGTTTCACATGCCACCAACTCCACATTCACAGGCAACTTCAGCGCCACAGCCGTTTTCAGATAGCCCTCAATGCAAAGGCTCTAGACGCAAATATTGGTGTGAGAGCTAATTCAATCAAGGAAACACTGCATGTTGGTGAAGGGGATATTGAAGAAGGATCAGCCGAGTGGTCCTTGTGGGAGAACAACTCCATTTGGCTCACTAACTTCACACACCATCAGGCTTCCAAGCAGCTCTCAAGGAAACTCACTTTTCACACTCTATGTTTAGTGCCCTTTGAATGCATTATCAAGGAATGAACCTGGTAGAGCATCCCACACAAACGAATGCTCCACATGCGGGTTTCACATGCCACCAACTCCACATTCACAGGCAACATCAGCGCCACAGCCGTTTTCAGATAGCCCTCAATGCAAAGGCTCTAGATGCAAATATTGGTGTGAGAGCTAATTCAATCAAGGAAACACTGCATGTTGGTGAAGGGCATATGGAAGAAGGATCAGCCGAGTGGTTCTTGTGGGAGAACAACTCCATTTGGCTCACTAACTTCACACACCATCAGGCTTCCAAGCAGCTCTCAAGGAAACTCAGTTTTCAAACTCTATGCTTAGTGCCCTATGAGTGCCTAGGACTGAAATGAAGCTTGGAGAGCATCCCACATAAACGAATGCTCCACATGCGGGTTTCACATGCCACCAACTCCACATTCACAGGCAACTTCAGCGCCACAGCCGTTTTCAGATAGCCCTCAATGCAAAGGCTCTAGACGCAAATATTGGTGTGAGAGCTAATTCAATCAAGGAAACACTGCATGTTGATGAAGGGCATATTGAAGAAGGATCAGCTGAGTGGATCTTGTGGGAGAACAACTCCATTTGGCTCACTAACTTCACACACCATCAGGCTTCCAAGCAGCTCTCAAGGAAACTCAGTTTTCACACTCTATGCTTAGTGCCCTTTGTGTGCCTAGGACTGAAATGAAGCTTGGTCAGCATCCCACACAAACGAATGCTCCACATGCGGGTTTCACATGCCACCAACTCCACATTCACAGGCAACTTCAGCGCCACAGCCGTTTTCAGATAGCCCTCAATGCAAAGGCTCTAGACGCAAATATTGGTGTGAGAGCTAATTCAATCAAGGAAACACTGCATGTTGGTGAAGGGCATATTGAAGAAGGATCAGCCGAGTGGTTCTTGTGGGAGAACAACTCCATTTGGCTCACTAACTTCACACACCATCAGGCTTCCAAGCAGCTCTCAAGGAAACTCAGTTTTCACACTCTATGCTTAGTGCCCTTTGAGTGCCTAGGACTGAAACGAAGCTTGGAGATCATCCCACATATACGAATGCTCCACATGCGGGTTTCACATGCCACCAACTCCACATTCACAGGCAACTTCAGCGCCACAGCCGTTTTCAGATAGCCCTCAATGCAAAGGCTCTAGACGCAAATATTGGTGTGAGAGCTAATTCAATCAAGGAAACACTGCATGTTGGTGAAGGGCATATTGAAGAAGGATCAGCCGAGTGGTTCTTGTGGGAGAACAACTCCATTTGGCTCACTAACTTCACACACCATCAGGCTTCCAAGCAGCTCTCAAGGAAACTCAGTTTTCACACTCTATGCTTAGTGCCCTTTGAGTGCATTATCTAGGAATGAACCTGGTAGAGCATCCCACACAAACGAATGCTCCACATGCGGGTTTCACATGCCACCAACTCCACATTCACAGGCAACTTCAGCGCCACAGCCGTTTTCAGATAGCCCTCAATGCAAAGGCTCTAGACGCAAATATTGGTGTGAGAGCTAATTCAATCAAGGAAACACTGCATGTTGGTGAAGGGCATATTGAAGAAGGATCAACCGAGTGGTTCTTGTGGGAGAACAACTCCATTTGGCTCACTAACTTCACACACCATCAGGCTTCCAAGCAGCTCTCAAGGAAACTCAGTTTTCACACTCTATGGTTAGTGCTCTTTGTGTGCCTAGGACTGAAATGAACCTGGTAGAGCATCCCACACAAACGAATGCTTCACATGCGGGTTTCACATGCCACCAACTCCACATTCACAGGCAACTTCAGCGCCACAGCCGTTTTCAGATAGCCCTCAATGCAAAGGCTCTAGACGCAAATATTGGTGTGAGAGCTAATTCAATCAAGGAAACACTGCATGTTGGTGAAGGGCATATTGAAGAAGGATCAGCCGAGTGGTTCTTGTGGGAGAACAACTCCATTTGGCTCACTAACTTCACACACCATCAGGCTTCCAAGCAGCTCTCAAGGAAACTCAGTTTTCACACTCTATGCTTAGTGCTCTTTGTGTGCCTAGGACTGAAATGAACCTGGTAGAGCATCCCACACAAACGAATGCTCCACATGCGGGTTTCACATGCCACCAACTCCACATTCACAGGCAACTTCAGCGCCACAGCCGTTTTCAGATAGCCCTCAATGCAAAGGCTCTAGACGCAAATATTGGTGTGAGAGCTAATTCAATCAAGGAAACACTGCATGTTAGTGAAGGGCATATTGAAGAAGGATCAGCCGAGTGGTTCTTGTGGGAGAACAACTCCATTTGGCTCACTAACTTCACACACCATCAGGCTTCCAAGCAGCTCTCAAGGAAACTCAGTTTTCACACTCTATGCTTAGTGCCCTTTGAGTGCCTAGGACTGAAATGAAGCTTGGAGATCATCCCACATATACGAATGCTCCACATGCGGGTTTCACATGCCACCAACTCCACATTCACAGGCAACTTCAGCGCCACAGCCGTTTTCAGATAGCCCTCAATGCAAAGGCTCTAGACGCAAATATTGGTGTGAGAGCTAATTCAATCAAGGAAACACTGCATGTTGGTGAAGGGCATATTGAAGAAGGATCAGCCGAGTGGTTCTTGTGGGAGAACAACTCCATTTGGCTCACTAACTTCACACACCATCAGGCTTCCAAGCAGCTCTCAAGGAAACTCAGTTTTCACACTCTATGCTTAGTGCCCTTTGAGTGCATTATCTAGGAATGAACCTGGTAGAGCATCCCACACAAACGAATGCTCCACATGCGGGTTTCACATGCCACCAACTCCACATTCACAGGCAACTTCAGCGCCACAGCCGTTTTCAGATAGCCCTCAATGCAAAGGCTCTAGACGCAAATATTGGTGTGAGAGCTAATTCAATCAAGGAAACACTGCATGTTGGTGAAGGGCATATTGAAGAAGGATCAGCCGAGTGGTTCTTGTGGGAGAACAACTCCATTTGGCTCACTAACTTCACACACCATCAGGCTTCCAAGCAGCTCTCAAGGAAACTCAGTTTTCAAACTCTATGCTTAGTGCCCTATGAGTGCCTAGGACTGAAATGAAGCTTGGAGAGCATCCCACATAAACGAATGCTCCACATGCGGGTTTCACATGCCACCAACTCCACATTCACAGGCAACTTCAGCGCCACAGCCGTTTTCAGATAGCCCTCAATGCAAAGGCTCTAGACGCAAATATTGGTGTGAGAGCTAATTCAATCAAGGAAACACTGCATGTTGGTGAAGGGCATATTGAAGAAGGATCAGCCGAGTGGATCTTGTGGGAGAACAACTCCATTTGGCTCACTAACTTCACACACCATCAGGCTTCCAAGCAGCTCTCAAGGAAACTCAGTTTTCACACTCTATGCTTAGTGCCCTTTGTGTGCCTAGGACTGAAATGAAGCTTGGTCAGCATCCCAAACAAATGAATGCTCCACTTGCGGGTTTCACATGCCACCAACTCCAGATTCACAGGCAACTTCAGCACCACAAGCCGTTTTCAGATAGCCCTCAATGCAAAGGCTCTACACGCAAATATTGGTGTGAGAGCTAATTCAATCAAGGAAACACTGCATGTTGGTGAAGGGCATATTGAAGAAGGATCAGCCGAGTGGTTCTTGTGGGAGAACAACTCCATTTGGCTCACTAACTTCACACACCATCAGGCTTCCAAGCAGCTCTCAAGGAAACTCAGTTTTCACACTCTATGCTTAGTGCCCTTTGAGTGCATTATCTAGGAATGAACCTGGTAGAGCATCCCACAAAAACGAATGCTCCACATGCGGGTTTCACATGCCACCAACTCCACATTCACAGGCAACTTCAGCGCCACAGCCGTTTTCAGATAGCCCTCAATGCAAAGGCTCTAGACGCAAATATTGGTGTGAGAGCTAATTCAATCAAGGAAACACTGCATGTTGGTGAAGGGCATATTGAAGAAGGATCAGCCGAGTGGTTCTTGTGGGAGAACAACTCCATTTGGCTCACTAACTTCACACACCATCAGGCTTCCAAGCAGCTCTCAAGGAAACTCAGTTTTCAAACTCTATGCTTAGTGCCCTTTGAGTGCCTAGGACTGAAATGAAGCTTGGAGAGCATCCCACATATACGAATGCTCCACATGCGGGTTTCACATGCCACCAACTCCACATTCACAGGCAACTTCAGCGCCACAGCCGTTTTCAGATAGCCCTCAATGCAAAGGCTCTAGACGCAAATATTGGTGTGAGAGCTAATTCAATCAAGGAAACACTGCATGTTGGTGAAGGGCATATGGAAGAAGGATCAGCCGAGTGGATCTTGTGGGAGAACAACTCCATTTGGCTCACTAACTTCACACACCATCAGGCTTCCAAGCAGCTCTCAAGAAACTCAGTTTTCACACTCTATGCTTAGTGCCCTTTGTGTGCCTAGGACTGAAATGAAGCTTGGTCAGCATCCCACACAAACAAATGCTCCACATGCGGGTTTCACATGCCACCAACTCCACATTCACAGGCAACTTCAGCGCCACAGCCGTTTTCAGATAGCCCTCAATGCAAAGGCTCTAGACGCAAATATTGGTGTGAGAGCTAATTCAATCAAGGAAACACTGCATGTTGGTGAAGGGCATATTGAAGAAGGATCAGCCGAGTGGTTCTTGTGGGAGAACAACTCCATTTGGCTCACTAACTTCACACACCATCAGGCTTCCAAGCAGCTCTCAAGGAAACTCAGTTTTCACACTCTATGCTTAGTGCCCTTTGAGTGCATTATCTAGGAATGAACCTGGTAGAGCATCCCACACAAACGAATGCTCCACATGCGGGTTTCACATGCCACCAACTCCACATTCACAGGCAACT
Source organism: Ochotona princeps (assembly GCF_030435755.1). Lineage (NCBI taxonomy): Eukaryota > Metazoa > Chordata > Mammalia > Lagomorpha > Ochotonidae > Ochotona > Ochotona princeps. The sequence continues at coordinate 219,744 of NW_026698337.1, forward strand.
TCAGCGCCACAGCCGTTTTCAGATAGCCCTTAATGCAAAGGCTCTAGACGCAAATATTGGTGTGAGAGCTAATTCAATCAAGGAAACACTGCATGTTGGTGAAGGGCATATTGAAGAAGGATCAGCCGAGTGGTCCTTGTGGGAGAACAACTCCATTTGCTCACTAACTTCACACACCATCAGGCTTCCAAGCAGCTCTCAAGGAAACTCAGTTTTCACACTCTATGTTTAGTGCCCTTTGAATGCATTATCAAGGAATGAACCTGGTAGAGCATCCCACACAAACGAATGCTCCACATGCGGGTTTCACATGCCACCAACTCCACATTCACAGGCAACATCAGCGCCACAGCCGTTTTCAGATAGCCCTCAATGCAAAGGCTCTAGATGCAAATATTGGTGTGAGAGCTAATTCAATCAAGGAAACACTGCATGTTGGTGAAGGGCATATTGAAGAAGGATCAGCCGAGTGGTTCTTGTGGGAGAACAACTCCATTTGGCTCACTAACTTCACACACCATCAGGCTTCCAAGCAGCTCTCAAGGAAACTCAGTTTTCAAACTCTATGCTTAGTGCCCTATGAGTGCCTAGGACTGAAATGAAGCTTGGAGAGCATCCCACATAAACGAATGCTCCACATGCGGGTTTCACATGCCACCAACTCCACATTCACAGGCACTTCAGCGCCACAGCCGTTTTCAGATAGCCCTCAATGCAAAGGCTCTAGACGCAAATATTGGTGTGAGAGCTAATTCAATCAAGGAAACACTGCATGTTGATGAAGGGCATATTGAAGAAGGATCAGCCGAGTGGATCTTGTGGGAGAACAACTCCATTTGGCTCACTAACTTCACACACCATCAGGCTTCCAAGCAGCTCTCAAGGAAACTCAGTTTTCACACTCTATGCTTAGTGCCCTTTGTGTGCCTAGGACTGAAATGAAGCTTGGTCAGCATCCCACACAAACGAATGCTCCACATGCGTGTTTCACATGCCACCAACTCCACATTCACAGGCAACTTCAGCGCCACTGCCGTTTTCAGATAGCCCTCAATGCAAAGGCTCTAGACGCAAATATTGGTGTGAGAGCTAATTCAATCAAGGAAACACTGCATGTTGGTGAAGGGCATATTGAAGAAGGATCAGCCGAGTGGTTCTTGTGGGAGAACAACTCCATTTGGCTCACTAACTTCACACACCATCAGGCTTCCAAGCAGCTCTCAAGGAAACTCAGTTTTCACACTCTATGCTTAGTGCTCTTTGAGTGCATTATCTAGGAATGAACCTGGTAGAGCATCCCACACAAACGAATGCTCCACATGCGGGTTTCACATGCCACCAACTCCAGATTCACAGGAACTTCAGCGCCACAGCCGTTTTCAGATAGCCCTCAATGCAAAGGCTCTAGATGCAAATATTGGTGTGAGAGCTAATTCAATCAAGGAAACACTGCATGTTGGTGAAGGGCATATTGAAGAAGGATCAGCCGAGTGGTTCTTGTGGGAGAACAACTCCATTTGGCTCACTAACTTCACACACCATCAGGCTTCCAAGCAGCTCTCAAGGAAACTCAGTTTTCACACTCTATGCTTAGTGCCCTTTGAGTGCATTATCTAGGAATGAACCTGGTAGAGCATCCCACACAAACGAATGCTCCACATGCGGGTTTCACATGCCACCAACTCCACATTCACAGGCAACTTCAGCGCCACTGCCGTTTTCAGATAGCCCTCAATGCAAAGGCTCTAGACGCAAATATTGGTGTGAGAGCTAATTCAATCAAGGAAACACTGCATGTTGGTGAAGGGCATATTGAAGAAGGATCAGCCGAGTGGTTCTTGTGGGGAGAACAACTCCATTTGGCTCACTAACTTCACACACCATCAGGCTTCCAAGCAGCTCTCAAGGAAACTCAGTTTTCAAACTCTATGCTTAGT